>NC_054372.1:150012341-150179841 GCF_017654675.1 Xenopus laevis | reverse complement strand
CGTTTTAGTTAACTATTAGTATGATGTAGATAGTAATACAATTTGCAATTGATTTTAATTTTTTATTATTTGTGGTGTTTGAGTTATTTAGCTTTTTATTCAGCAGCTCTCCAGTTTGCATTGTCAGCAAACCGGTTGCAAGGGTCCAAATTACCCTAGTAACCATGCATTGATTTGGATAAGAGACAATCATAATTAGATGTTTCTTAGTTGTCTTTTAAAGAGCAGTAACACCATTAAGTAAAAATATTGTATTTTTTATATTTAATGGTTACATTTCTATGTCCAGCACCAGAATAAAATATTTTTCATCAGCAATAAACATATTTTACTCTATGTGGGTAGCAAACTTACATACAAACTTAAGCCTAGAGCAATATATTGTTACTAAATGTAGCTTTAGTAATGCAACTGTATTAGCCACAAACATGATTATTTATTATCTTTAAATTCCCCCTTTAGCCTCTGAGAGTGGCTGTGAAGAAAATGGCCATAGAGCCAAGGACTCTGCATCTAGAAGAATGGAATATTGGCAGAAGGAAATTCAGATATCTGTTCATATGCTCAGACTGCTCTTTTAAATTGTGCGGAGGGAACCAAACAGAGGTTTGTATGGTAAATAGAATCATTTTATCCGTATGAATAAAAGAGTAAATATAAAAAACAGACATAATGAGGCCCATTTATGAAGCCTCATATTTTTCTGGTCAATGTTTTAAAGCTGAAAACTCATATTTTTGGTGGAAAAAAAACAAATTTTATTGAGATGTATTATGCTCTGAAGCTGCTAAAAATACGAATCTGAAAATACCCAGCTAAAACCTGTTAACGTCATATAGAAGTCAATGGCAGATAGTCCCTTGGACAATTGGAATATGTTTTTTTACCTTCAGGGTTGTCCATAGTTTTGGTTTGTTTGCATTGGTTTTTGTTGATAAACTGAGTTTTCAGGGAGAAAAGTTAGAGTTTTTGGAGCAACAATTCGAAAAAGTCTTACATACATGCTCGTTTTTATTGTGACTTTTTGTCACACCTATATTTTCGAAAATAGTTATTGGTAAATTAAGGGAATTCGGGTTTGAGAATTTGGTCTAATTTTTTTTTTAAATAAAGTGATAAAAGTAAAATTTTAGTAAATAACCCCCTTAATCTCCGGCACATAACATCAGATGAATTAGTGGAAATGAGTTGTCATCACACCGATAGCAATTGATCTGTGATCACAGGATCACTGTAGGATCTGCGGCCTTGTGCTTTTATATGGTCATGAAACTCCTCGGTAACTTATAATATCCTTATATTTTACAAGAGGGGTACTATATTCACTATATAATTTACAAGATATTCATGGCTTTTGTGTATTTTATATATATAAATGCATTGCTCAGTTTGAATCCTGTGCAGATTACTATGTGGGTCGTATGAATAATACATAATAAAAAATATTTAATAGATAATGTGTACACGCTGTAATGCATCAATCTATTTCTTCTCGCAGAATGGCTTTGGTTAAAGGTGGCCATAGATGTAACAATTACAATCTTTCCTGGAAAAGATCTTTCCAGGAAAGATCGTTCATTTAAACACACACGTGTAGAGCTGAATCGTCTGATATACAGGTAGAAACAATAGAATTCTACCTATATCTGATGATTCAGCACTAACAATGGGCAATGTTTGGGTGCCTTCAAAGGAGCTGATCAAAATTATCCGGCCAGCCTGATTGACGAGCTGCCCAATGTCCTAGTATTCTGTCAGCTCATCTCCCACTATACGCGCACATGAATATTGTACAAAAATGTGTTTTGTAAGATATTATCGGTGCATCTATGGCCATCTTTAGGCTTTACTGAATAAAGATAAGGTCTAATCACTGCACTTCATAGTTTATTTATGCTTGTTTTTATTTTGCAGGATAATATGATCCCTGTATTTCTGGGTGCTGATGTTGTTGCACAAACGGGCATTAGAACAGAAAACCACCCAAAACTTCATGCAAAGTTCTCTAAGAAAGGCTTAGCAGCCAGACTTAACTTCAGCACTGGTAGGTACTTATTTTTATATGAAAAAGGCAAAGTGTTGAACCTGAAAGACACTTACTATGTAGGCTCACAGTGTACAGGTGGTGGGGTTGAATCCCAGGTTAACTTGTATACACTAGGGATGCACCAAATACACTATTTTAGGATTAGTCCGAACCCAGAAACCTTTGTGAAAGATCTGTCTGTATACCGAATTGAATCCCTAATTTGCATATGTAAATTAGGAAAACAAGTGAGAAACAGAACCACATGCTGTGTGCATGGTTAAGAAAATTTGACCTTGTTTGTATGATGTAAAGTCATATGAGTTTTTTAAATTCAGATTTGGATCTGTCAGGCACTTGGATTCAGCCAAATCAGAATCCTGCTGAAAAAGGATGAAACCTGAACTGAATCCTGGATTCGGTGCTTGCCTAGTATCCACATGTGAATCCCAAGAAAAAATGCTTTAAAGAAAAAAAAAAAAAAAAAACAGAAAAAGCAAAGACTACTTTAATTCATGTGAGTGAAAGCACATTGAGGCACTTTGCACTGTGTGCGGATGGGCAGCCTGTGTGTGGGGGTAGGATAACTATGGTTGTACCTTTACTGCCTAGGGCTGATGTGCATGCAAGCACATACAACAGAAAAAACATTCATTAAGTTGCTATCTGCAGCACATATGCTTTCTGACAGGGCATGAATATACAACTTAAAGTGGAAATAAAGTTTAAAATATAATAAGTCTAGAAATGCTGTATTTTGTATACTAAATATAAACATGAACTTACTGCACCACAAGCCTAATCAAACAAATGATTTATGCTTTCAAAGTTGGCCACTGGAGATCACCATCTTGTAATTTTGTTAAACATCTTTGTAAGACCAAGACTGTGCACATGCTCAATGTGGTCTGAGCTGCTTAGGGATCCTCATAAATGATCAAAACAGCACAAGTCAAATAATATCTGCCAGAAGCTGATAGAGGAAGACTGATAATCAGAATATGGAGACTGCACTTGGTCCTGTGTTGTCATGTAATCTAATGTGGATTTTATAGTTTTTGTATTGTTTAATAAAAACTTTCTCCAACTCTGCCGAACCAGTGGCTGCAGCAAAATAATCCTCCAAATAGAATCCCAGTTTATCTGTTTAAATCTGGCTCCATGATCTTTGTTCCTGCAGCTGGAGTTGGAAACAGTAAAGGGGTTGTAAAGCCAAAATAAAATCCAATACAAATCTCTACACAGTCTCTGACTGCTCTACAGGGAAACAAACAAAGCTGCTTGAGTTCTGCATGGCTGGGAAGTAAGATGGGGGCTCCCCCTGCTGTTCATAAGTATGATTGTTTCCCTGCAGAGCAGTTAGGGACTGTCTGACAATTCCTATCCACAGCAGTAAATGAATGGAGAATTTCACTGCATACAGTCAGGTTTCTTAGTAATCCGGTACACATTTTTTAATTAAAGTATATTGGAGATAGGTTTCTTTTTCATTAAAAAAAGTAAAAATTGGATTTTATTTTTTTACCTTTAAAATGCCCTTTAACCAACAATAAACTATTAAATGTTGCTGTTTCAGACTTCAAGTTTGACAGGCTGCGACTTCCCAGTGGAATCAATACTTTGTGGTTTTACAGCATTCAAGGAGTATTTAGAGTGGCTTTTGACCTGTACGACAGAGAGGACCAACTAGCAGTCATTGAAAACTTACAGGTAACTTTGGTTTGTAGCATTCGAGTAAAGAATTATAATGCTGTTCTTATGGTTAGACACTGCTATACAGTAGATTATTTTCTTGCAGTTTAAGCACGGAATGCATGAGAGTTTATTATGAAACACATTATATATTGTATGGGTATATTTTACACAGATGATATGCATCATATACATAAACAATTAATTAAAACTAGGGATGTCCAATGAACTGCTTGGTTAAAAATACCAGTTTTTTTATATTTACAAATCTCTTTTCCATGCTGTAATACATATTGTTATAAAGCTATATTGTCCATGTAAACCCTTTTAAAGGCCAAATTACTAATACGATTAGTTAAGTGGGCTGCTTGCCGTAACTAATTGGTATGAGTACTTTTGCTTTCTTTGTCTAGAAGATGGCAGAGTGAGTTCTGTTTGTATTTTGTATCTTTATGTTGTGGTTTTGTGGGGTTAATGTGGTCTTTGCATTGTTTAATATTTACTGTTGTTTAACGCTTCCCCAAACTGCATTATTGTAGATTCTCTGGAAGAGTCGAATCAAGGATGATCCTCTAGAGAAGGAATATATCCTAAAGAACTGTCTTTCAAACCCAGATTCAACAGAAAAATCCACTCTGCAACTGCAATACCAAGCAGAGGAAGAGAGACACTTGTGCAGTCAGTCTCCTGATTATTCAAATGACCCACATAGGAATCCGCACAGTATTCATTTTATTCCAGACATTACAGAACATAATTACTGTTTCACTGATGGTTTTGGTTCAAGTTCTAGTCGTTGGGAGGAGACAGCAGGCAGTGACTTGGTCTTTCAGAAGATAAAGGCATTATTGCGAACTTCTACTAATGAATCTGTTGGCCTAAATGATCAAATGAAGACTTCAGTCCTAATGTTACTAGATGTCATAGAACAAGTAATCCATGGGCTGCAAAACTTTGATAAAATGACATCAAGCATAGTGCAACTTTTAGATGCAGCAAGTTTCTTCTTTGAGGAAACCAACTCAGGCCATGAAACCCAATCTGTGTACGAAAATCACTTGCTCTTTGAGGTTAGCAGCTGGCTTGGCAGTAGATTCCAGCATGAGAATGAATGCATAAGCAGACAAGTGGAGGAGTTTAAAAGGAAACATATTGACCATATCTCTGACCTGCCTCCTGCACAGGAACTTGTAGCTGCTCTCTTTCCCAAGGCCATGAAGATTCTTTTCTTGAACTGGATGGGGTTGTCTGATGAAACAAAACTCCAGAGCGAATATCCAATCTTGCTCCTAATGTTAGAATTTGTTAACCGTAATCTAATTACAGGCGTTGCTCATGTTTTATATTCTACGCTTATCTGTAAATAGAGCAAATGGGCTGTACATCCCAATTTCTTCATAAATATTAGTGCACATTATTTTATATCAAGTTAATAAAAACTAAAATCTGTTGTTGGCACAGAGCATTTTCAACAATGAAACCACCGGAATCCAGTGAACCATGCTAAAGCAGGGGTCCCCAACATTTTTTGGCCCAGGAAACAAAGAAGAGCCAAATTGTTTTGCAAGGACCAAGGGGGTCGGAGGGACCGGCATCCAATTTGGTGCGCCGGCGTCCAATTTGTGCGCCACATTAATTGTTCGACGGCCCAGTGGTTGGGGACCCCTGTGCTAAAGAATGGGTGTCTATATCCCACATTTTCAGCAGAATATACGGCCACTTTAATGCTGTAAAATTACAGCAGTAAATTTTGTTTTCTCTTATTAGACGAAAAAAAAAATTGGGTTGACATTCCCTTTAAGTACATTTTGTGTACTGCAGATTTTTTTTATAGCACAGGTAGTCTTTGCCATTAACATCTCTTCATTATATTCTTATTGCTTGGCTCATTAACTTGAGTTGGAATGAGTACTAAAGCTAAGTCGCCATCTGCTTTGTCTTCTGTTACATCCAACCATTCCCTGATTCTGTGGTGCCCTTTGTGCAAAAAAAGTTTGGGGGTTCTTTCCTTTAAAAATTATTATTTGCCTAATAGCAACCAGGTTTTTCATCTTACCTCCTCGTTTAGTAACCATGTCCCTCATCTTCCGATAAAGCATTGTATATATAATAGGCCATTTAAGTTAAAGGTTTCATCTATGGTAAGAAACAGAGTTGTTTGTGCACAATGTATTGCTTTAGGTCTTTGGGAAATTAAGAATCCCTGAGCCCCCCAGTAGAGGATAACAAATTGGATATAATACTGAAACAAAGCAAAGTCAACCATTTTGATGAAGTTGTTATGAAACATACCATTTAACTGCTTGATGTTTAAACAAACATGCTGCCATTTTTTTTATACTCAAGAACTGACAGAAAATTATATTCTTAGCAATTTATAAATTTACATTTGTACAAAATGTTCCGGTGATTTAAAAGTGGTTTGGAAACGTAATTGTTGTTGAAAGCAGTTTTTGTATATACCTTCTGGTCTCTGGTTCTGACTACTGAAACAATGTTACAGAAGTTAGATCTCCAGTTCTATTAATCAATTGTCTTTTTCTATATTGTTTCATGAGAACAGAACCAGAAGGGCAGAGATTATAAAGTGTACTTTCAATAGCAGTTATAAATACTTTAAAGGGGAACTATTGCGAACATGAAAGTTTAATATAAGCTTCATCGTGAAATAAGAAAACTTTGTAAATATAATCAATTAAATATTCTGTAGCATTTCTAAAATAATAAAATTTATCTTCACTATTCCTTTCTAAGCATCTGTTTGTCTTCATGCAGCAGTTGGGTATCAGATATTCATTGACAGGTAGATCCAGTATATCTTTTAGGGGGCTCATTTTGCCTAGAAGATGTATTAGAGCTCACTATTAAAATCACCAGACATCATGTCTCTCTTCATGCAGGATTTGTGCAAAAAGCAGTTATTTTGTTGGATTTTGTTTGTACCGGAATCCGTTGTGTGAGAGTAGAGCTCTAAAGTGAGCTCTAATTCATCTGCTAGGAAAGGAAGCCGATATATCGGATATAACTGTATAAATACAGAAGCGTGCATGGGCCATAATGGAGGGAGAGGGCAACGAAAGCGAGGGAGGGGACGAGAGTGACAGAGGAGGAAGGTAAGAGCGGCAGAAGGGAGTGAATCCGGTCTAGAAGTAGGCAGAAGACCCTTGAACAGGTACCTGCCCATTGCCCTCAAATCATTGTGCCATAGGCAGGTGCCTTTTCTGCCTACGCCTAGTTCCGGACCTGAGTGCAGGGGCCATGTACCCCGGTCCAGTTGCACTAACTGCACCCCTGGTAATTATGCCACTGCACTTTAGGAACCATTATGAGCTATGCAATGCATTTTAGCTCTGGAGTTTCTAGCAACATAATGCCCTCTTAGGGTACTGGAGAATATAATAAACTCCTAGGAAATGTGAATAGTGATACAGAAGATGTTGTGTTAAAAGAGAACTAAAGCGTAACAAACAAGTTTGTAGAAGTGCTGTGCATTATTTTTTTTAAACTGATCCAGCCCAAGGAAACCATAACCCTTTATTGAGGGAAAACCTGTGCCTCTGAAGTTGCCCTAGTAGTTCCTTATTTTCTTTTCTGCTTCACATGCTGCTGTCAGTTACCTGAGCTTATGGACTGACATAATATACTGAATATATAAAATATAAAAGTCAAGGCTGATTAGTAATTAATTCAGATTCTCATAATATGGCAGCCCAGAAACAAGCACAATTAGCATCATAATTTAATTATCTGCCCTGTAGTATGTTTCTAACAGGCAAACCACATTTTCTGGTGGATGACTTGTGACAACAACAGCTGCCAAGAGCCCACTGAGCATGTGTAGTGTTACTTATAATACAAGAGCGTGAACTCCTGTGACCTACTTTGAAGGACTGGCTTATACTGTGTCAAGCCATTTTCATTTTTAAGGTTTAGTTCTACTGTGTAGCATGTGATGTGCCATACCATTAAATAGTGAAATACAGAGAGAAAATATATCAGCAAATTTATTTATTAAGTTAATACAGCTTTTTATAGCCAATTACAAATTCTTCCATGGAAAGCCAGGTACAGAATTCTCAATATAAGAAAAATTCACTTAAGAACATACATATTACATAAACAATAAATATGTACTGGAAATCCATACAGTATGTTGACAGAGATTCTTGTGTTCTGAATAGATCTTACAATTTTTTTTTGACTTCACTTAGGGAGAATATGCAAATTTACATTCATTCATTCTTACACCTACTATACATTATGGGACCAGCAATTCATATACATATTCCAACTGGATTATTTAGCGCATTTATATTAACCTATCCACTTACTCTATAAACAGATTTTGTACAGTAATAGCAAAAGGCGTTCCGTACACCAGCAGTATTAATAAATATTGATTTCTCCATCTTGTTACAAAGGTGGTTAGGGCAGAGTTAAATGAATAAGGACAAAATAATACATTGAGTAGTAAATATAGACAGTCTGAAGGATATGAACTCCAGTTCTGAAATCATGTGTAGTATGCTTTTTTCTTTTGTTCTTTAAATAACGAGCCAGGCTTGCATCTGAGGCACTAAACAACCACATATTAGCGGTTTCCAAATGACTAGAGTAGCAAACTGCTATACCCTGTTATATTAGACCTGGAAGAGTGGTGATTGCAAAAACTAAAACAGAGAGTCTATGTGCTACTCACCAATCATATAGTCAGAACAACACAGACAGAGAGAGGCCTTAGTTAAATGGTTTAAGATATGCATATTTGGTATAATGGAACGTAAGATCAGAAAGCTATATTAACTTACTGGTTAATTCTGGAAGGATAACTGGATACAGTATAGACACTAAATGTGTACTTAAAGACCTGGGCACTGATTTACAGATATTTGCGGATGATTAATGTAATGATATGTTAACACTCACCCATTCCTTAAAGGAGAATTCAACCCTAAACTTAAAAAACCCATTTTTGTCACGAAACAGAAAATTGCTCCAACTGCACATGCACCAACATGCTGGTCTTATTCCGAAGATTACCAAAGCAGCTCAAGATGGCGCCTGTGAACTCCGATGGCTGAATCAGCACCGAAGTAAAACGTCAGGGGCATTTGCCTGGGGCAACACTTAGGCTGGGGGGAGGAGGGTCTATGTAGGGTAGGGTTTTTTTAAGTTTAGGGTTGAATTCTCCTTTAACAAGACCTATGATGCAGCACAAAGAATTACTGCTATGGAAGTATTGGATGACATTTATCTGATGTATCGCTAAGAGTGACAGTTATACTTGGGCTTTCAAACCAAACACATGTAATAAAGGAATTTCTACCTTTACTGATAATGATCAAGTCTTCCTTAACACTCAATCACGTTCCTTTTTTTGCAGATTTAACTAAAGTATAGCTAAACATAATACACTTTGGTGCTTTGAAACTTCCAGCAAATAAAGTTTTCTCTCTATGTACCGTGGTCATTTTCACACCTCACCCATTTCATGGAGTCACTAATCATGAGTGTAAAAACAATGGGGAAAAAAAGATGGGTGAAAATGAAAAAAAAGATGGCAATAAAGAAAACGGAGTAATGTGTCCTTCTGATTACATCCAGTGTCAAAAGTCAAAGGCATTTTAATGTTCATCTTTAAATAGTGCAAATATAAAATATAAGATTAATATGCATGTAATATTTGTTGAATCTAAAAACAAATGAGGTTTCTTAGAGTTAGCGCTAATAACTTAGCAAGCCCTTAAGTGGTATACTGAATTGATAAAACATAGGCAGCGGATTAAATGCTTTCTCTTGCAGAGTTCAGTTACAGCCAATCCTGGGAAATAAAATGCTTATTATAAATGGAACATTTCCCCACTATAAATAGTTAGTTTTGTTGAAGCCTGTGCACACAAATGCTGGTAATAACACTGTTATGAAGCAAAGCCCTTTTAAAAGGTCTCATCATCATTGCAGCTACTTGTCCAGTGTCCGAAAACCTCACATATGTCACAATATGGACGTTCCTCTTTTCTGCTCCCATGGAAGGTGGAGTGAGGAGGAGAGTCGGGAAGCTGAGTCTGTGTGGGACAGTCCTCTGTGTCATGTAGATCAAAACAATCACAGATGTCACAGAAAAGTCGAGGGGGCACTTTCTTTTTGCCCTGTGTGCCATTTAAGCTGAAAAGAAAATATATTGTAGTCATTTTAGTACCTGTTTTCTCTTGCAAAAGTGGTTCCTGACCCTTATACATATAAAATCTTAAATGTATTCAATTAAAATGTAATTCTTTATTTCATAAATGTTCCACATCGCACCTACACAAACACCGCTGTGTCTATGTACAAAGTTTCAATTTATTCTGCCATGAATACTCTTAGCAAGATTCAAAACAAATGCTATTTTGTATAATATCTGGTGTTCGACTACCAATATTATCGACAATGCCTTTGCTCAGACCACTTACCTCTCATGATTATCCATTTCTTCTTCATTATTGCCATTGAGAGATGCTTCAATCATCTTTTCGATTTTCAGCTTTAAGTCGTCGTTATTTCTCTGAAGGTCTACTATTACCGAGTTGAGGAATTCAATCTAGCAACATTTAAAAACAAAGAAAAAATGAAAAGATAGTACTGGATGGATAACAGGATGAGTTCTTTTAATAAACCTGCTTTAAAATTCATGAGAACAAAGACAAATCAGTCATCATGAACGATGCAGCAAGTGACAGGTAGATGTCCATATTTATTTTGCTTCAGGTCTTTATTATTAAACTTCATCAAAGTAAAAGTAAAGGCAAGGAATTCACTTTTTGACACGTCAGAAAGGACCAGCTACTTACTAAACTACTGAAAAATCTCAAAATTATAAAAGGGTCATACGATATTATTTTACATACAATAATAATCTTCAAAAATTGCTTCAAAATAGTAACATATTCCTGACAGCTATCAACAGATTTAAAAAATCCATTGTTAAGCTCAGTATGTTTCTACAGGTTCCCCAGTCTTCAGCTGTGAGAACGATGAGACTTTTGTTTCATGCCCAGGATCTTCAGGGTGACCGGAGTTCTGTCTCTTTGTGGGCACAGGCTGTACCTGCCAGTAATATATAAGCCTGAGGCCTCAAATTATATAGACAGAACACAGTTTGAGACTAGACCTGTAATATTAGAGCTTCTGCCTCTATCAGGGAGGAAACGAGTCCCAAGACCATACTACTAGTAATGAGCATTTTTGGAAGAGTTAATCAGCTACTCTCCCCAAAGATTATTGCAAAATATAGTTAATTAGCCAAAAATGTAATGTATAAAGGCTGGAGTGACTGGATGTCTAACATAACAGAACACTACTTCCTGCTTTTCAGCTCTCTTGGTTTCCAGGCAGTAACCAATCAGAGTTAGAGCGCTGAAAAGCAGGAAGTAGTGTTCTGTTATGTTAGACATCCAGTCACTCCAGCCTTTATACATTACATTTTTGGCTAACTAACTATATTAAAAAAAAAATTTCCACTTACACAGTTTTTATTTTTACACTGAATTATTCCTTTAATGCAGTGATCCCCAACCAGTAGCTCACACGCAACATGTTGCTCAACTACCCCTTGGATGTTGCTCCCAGTGGACTCAAAGCAGGTGCTTATTTTTAATTCCTGGCTTGAAGGCAAGTTTTGGTTGAATAAAAACCAAGTGTCCTGCCAAACACAGTCTCCTGTAGGCTGACAGACCACATAGGGGCTACCAACTATCCGATCACAGCCCTTATTTGACATTCCCAGGAACATTTTCCATGCTTGTGTTGCTCCCCCAACACTTTTTACATTTCAATGTTGCTCACCAGTAAAAAAAGGTTGAAGACCACACTTTAATGCATTGTGTCTAATTACTAAGCACAATAAATGTCCACTACACAGGCTTTATCTTTTAGAGTACCTGGCTTTCCAATGATGTTTTCTCTTCTTGAAACTGGCTGTTGAAAGAAGAATCACCTATAAAAGATTTACAAGACATATTTGGATTTAAAAAATAAATAAAAAAAAACACACACACACACAAAATGGAGTACATGAAAACAAATAAAAGATCATGTACCTTCCTGCAAGCATTGATGATGAAACAAAGGTTTGAGGGCACCTAAGCAAATTGATTTAATTTTATTATGCCTCATTGTACACATGACCATTCAGTTCGGTGTTTTACCACATGCTAAATTTCTGTGTGTTTGATGCTTATTTGAAATACACTATATGGCCAAAAGTACCCAGTCTAAAATGACACTTGCTCAGTTGGAATAGTCACTGCTGCAATTAAAATATAAAAATATTCATAGAAGGCATGGGGGTTTTATGGGTGATCAGAAGCAACTAAACGTTGCATCACAATTGTGCCAGCTAGACTGGTGAAAAGGTTGATGCCACTGGAATGGGGGCTGGTCAGATGCTGTGAGATCACAATGTGTTTCAGCACAATAATGCTCCTATACACAAAGAGAACTCTATATAGAATGGGCATGCTAAGCCAGGAGTGGAAGAACTTGGCCTGCACAGAGCCCTCACCTCAACTAAGCACAAGTGGGGACAAATGGAATGTAACCCGTGAGACAAAACACTTGCCCAAAGTTTGCTGAAAGAAAGCAAATCCTACCAACCATTTTCCAGGGAAGCCTACCCAGAAGAGTTATAGCAGCAAAGGGAAGACCAACTCCATTTTGATACCCTTAGTTTGGGAATGAGATGTTGGACAAACAGGTGTCTGGATACTTTTTACATATAGTTTTTAGCATAACAGAGAAATGTATGTTAACCTTACAAAAAACGTATTAACTTGTGTTTAGAAAGTCTACAAACGCATTATGTGTTGCATTGTGTTCAGCATGTATTTCAACAGATGCAGTAACATGACAAAAAATATTTATTATATGTTTTACCAGGGTATATAAAGCCTTTCTGTGTATGTTAAACAATTTCCATTGAGTGCAGAGAATCAGTCCTTACTCATTAGGCAGCATAAGTGAAGTACACAAAACCAGGAAACATGCTGCCAGAGGTTTTGGAGAGCTCCATTAGCAAAAGCCCAGAAATATATTAGGGCAAGGGATTTCATTATTATATTTATAATTAAAAGTATGAAGGCTCTATTTTGGGGCAGAGGACAGCAAATTAATCACCTTAAATAATGGAGCTGGCTTCATAAAGTTATAATGTATTCACAATTGACATTATGAGTTGCAGCAAATTCTCTGTGCAGGTTTTTCATTTTGGCTTCAGTAATAGGTGATGCACCAAATCCAGGATTGTGCCTTTTTCGGCATGATTCAGATCCAGCCAAATCTAAGTTTCTGGCCAAACAAATACTGAAAATCATCTGACTTTTCATCACACAAACAAGGAAGTAAAGAAATGTTTAACTGTGCACGCAGTATGCGATTCTCTTTAACCCTTACTTGCCCTAATTTGCACAATCATGGTTCAGATTTGGTTCGGTATTCGGCCAAATCTTTAGTGAAGGATTCGGGCTTCCGTTGTATCTTTCACAAAGGATTTGGGATTCCCCCGAAACCCAAAAAAAAAATGGATTCAGCCCATCCCTAATTAAGTGTCTGCTATAAACATTGACCGTTTTTATTTCTACCTGATGAGTTTGAGACATTGTTCAACTGCCTCTTGTTGTCATTAAGTTCTTTCTCCAAGTTTTTCACCCTTTCCTCCAGATTTATTTTTTCAGATTCCAGGGATCTCAGTTCAGATTGCAGAGATCTTGCAGACTTGTTCTTTTCACGCAGTTCTGAAACCTGCAATGGACAATGGCATCAGATTCAATGCGATTAACTAAAAATCTTTTGTAATATGCATATGTTAACTACTTGAACAGCTTCTTAGCCCCCTTAATTTGTAACACAGTACATTTCATTCAGAATGCATGGACATTTGTCAACACATATAGGGAGGCCAAACAAAAGACTGATAAAAAATGGTGTGTTATGATGTTCCATTACTATTCACAGACCTAGCAGAAACCCAGAAAAATGTTGTTCTTTGCAAGCCCTATGTCTTAACTCCACTTACTTCAAGCATAAGGCTTTCTTTTTAGTCAAAACACATGGCTATGCCAAAGGTTTGCCCGTGTCTCCTATCAAACTGAACCTTTACATAGAATGGAAAAAACAACCTTGAATACTTTTAAGGGAACAACACATAGTCCAAGACCACAGTGGACAAGAACATCGGGTTCACAATATGTGAAAAGTAGTAAACTAACATTTTTGAATTGAAAAGGGGGGAAATTTCAATACTGAATATATACGAAACCCACACACAATGATCAGTACGGTATTTGCTGTTTTATGTGTCACCACCTCTGGAATATAAACTTGGGGGTATCAGATGTCTATACCATCAGGCTTTGAAAGTGTGACAAACATTCCAAAGTCTAAGAACAAAGTGCTGTCTTTAATATTTAAAGCATGAAGATGGACAGTAATAATTATTTTCCACCCCGTGGGCACATGGAGACAGTTATAATCTAAGGTGCTAAGCCATTGGACAATCTTTAGATGATATTAAATGGGCAAATTTGTGCAGTCGCCATTATCAGTCTCCCTTACCTATAGTGACCAAATGATTCAACTTTACTTTGTGCACGGAATGTACTACACTCCTGTAAATACATTGATTATTTCCTCCCAAGACTGTCCTAGGTGTCACACACAACAAGCTTCTATTATGGGACTGTACGGTCATGGCAACATTTTGCCTGCTTTGTATTAGAATTAAAGAACTATTGTATACTATTGTACAGGGATTAATGAATAGGCTATCCTAGGGGCCAAGAACGATTAGGTTAGCTTTTTCAATAATCATGGGATCACAAAAAATTGGGCTTCAGGGAGAGAATGGCCACTTTAAACCTCGGGAAAGTGTAGATTAGTGGCCTCACATCTCATTAATCCACCACTGCTATTGAATTGTTTATGTTTGGCTATATAACTGTTTGTGCGACACTAATGTTGTAGTATCTGTGTGAATACGTTTGTATTCAAAATCTCTAACTGCCTGAATTAAAAATCTAATGTACTAAGAAACAAAGAATTAGGGAGATTGAAGATGCCATATTCTAAAGGTGTGGCAGAAATAATGAATTGTATATTGTGGCAGTGCAAAAGCGTAAAGGATATAGATTACTTTGTCCCATAACAAGGAGAGAAATCAAGGTAGAGAAAGGAATAAAAGACACAAGAGTGGTATTAAGAAGGTTGGATTTGCTTCAGAGAGGCTAGAATTTGTTTCAGTAAACAATGTACACTGATTGGCTGAGATGTACAAGACAACACTATGCTACATAAAACTACTTACCTCATTTCTCAGTCTTTCAAGCTCTTTGTCCTTTTCAGTGATCAAGGCACTTGTAACGTTGAGCGATTTCTGTAGTGAAGCCTTCTCTTTGTCAAACTCTTTCTTTGTTAAAGAATCTCTGCAAAAAATCAATGCCAGAAACCAAAGAAAAAGGTAATAACTGGAGAACACTTTTTACAAGCCAAAAGTTGCAGTTACAAAAGGACCAAAAGGTAAAATTCTCTGCACATTAAACAAATGGAAAAAGTATCATTGTAACTACAAGGGTTACCTATAGGGTTAGCCAACCTGAAGCTCTACACTGTGAAGCAATAACTCACAGCTTCCTGAATAAGCCAGGGTGGCTATCCCTATGTAATATAGCACACGTTTAGCACATAATGGTCACAGCTATCAACAGGGAAATCCATAATAAAAAAAATAAATCAGGCACAAGATTGGTTATCCAAGAACAGCTCCTGCTATTACCAACACTCCCTAAACCGAGAGAGTACAAATCCCTTATGACCACTCTACCCTAAACAATGTTTTTTTTTAGTACAGCAGTGTATTTCTATAAGTTTAGCTCGTTAATACCTATCATGGGTAATTTTAGATTCACAGGGGACATAAAAACTAGACACAAAACACAATTTAATGCTACATCCATTCAAATATCATTTTTGTAAATATGGTCCTAATTTTCAAAGGGTGAGTTTTTCCCTATACTCCAAATAGTGCTTTTTTCACATCAAATGCTTATATTTAAAATTCATTGCCATAAATACCAGACATTTCAGTAAAAAATGCAAGCAAAACATGTAAATACTTGAAAAGCTTAGTTAAAATAAGCAAGGGAAAGTTACCAGGTTAGAGAAATTCACAAATTCTTGGTAAATCCACCCTATGTCTAAAACCTTTATAACATGATCACTATCATGTATGTGGCCAATGGCTGCTTTCTGGGTTATAATCCCATTGCCAGCATGGCAGAGTTGTAGACCACGGAGACTGAATGGGGTGCCATCCTGGGATGCTGCCAAACTGTACCATGTTGGGCATTGCTGGTGCTCATGACAAAAGGTTAATGAGTACAACAGCCATTGGGCAGTGATAATAAATGTGCCACTGAACATGTTCTCAATAGCTCCTGTAAATATAGTTGGGGTCATTTATAAACACTGGGCAGTAATACATGGCAACCAATCAGATGGTTGCTTTCAGTGTTCAACCTGCAGCTGACTAAAAGAAGCTAATCACTGATTGGTTGCTATGGGTTACTGCCCATGTGCAAATTTACCCAGTGTTTATAAAACCATGATCATAATAGTCTATTTTATAGTTGTGGTTTAAAGGGGTGGTTCACCTTTAAAGGGATACTGTCATGGGAAAAAAAATGTTTTTCAAAATGAATCATTTAATAGTGCTGCTCCAGCAGAATTCTGCACTGAAATCCATTTCTCAAAAGAGCAAACAGGTTTTTTTATATTCAATTTTGAAATCTGACATGGGGCTAGACATTTTGTCAATTTCCCAGCTGCCCCTGGTCATGTGACTTGTGCCGCACTTTAGGAGAGAAATGCTTTCTGGCAGGCTGCTGTTTTTCCTTTTCAATGTAACAATGTGTCTCCGTGGGACATGGGTTTTTACTATTGAGTGTTGTTCTTAGATCTACCAGGGAACTGTTATCTTGTGTTAGGGAGCTGCTATCTGGTTACCTTCCCATTGTTCTTTTGTTTGGCTGCTAGGGGGGGAAAGGGAGGGGGTGATATCAGCAGTAAAGAGTGATCGAAGTTTATCAGAGCACAAGTCACATGACTTGGGGCAGCTGGGAAATTGACAATATGTCTAGCCCCATGTCAGATTTCAAAATTGAATATAAAAAAATCTGTTTGCTCTTTTGAGAAATGGATTTCAGTGCATAATTCTGCTGGAGCAGCACTATTAATTGATTCATTTTGAAAATTTTTTAATATGTTATAGAATGGCCAATTATAAGCAACTTCTTAATTGGTTTTCATTATTTATTTTTTAATAGTTATTTGCCTTTTTCTTCTGACTCTTTGCAGCTTTCAAATGGGCATCGTGGACTCCCTTCTAAAACATCAAATGCTCTGTAAGGCTACAAATATAGTTATTGTTACTTTTGCATGGTTCTAGTTACTAGATTGGTTAAGATGCAAATTGAAGAGCGGCTGAATAAAAAGCTCAAAAAATAGCTCAAATACCTTCAATAATAAAAAAAGAAAACAAATTGCAAATTGT
Source organism: Xenopus laevis (assembly GCF_017654675.1). NCBI lineage: Eukaryota > Metazoa > Chordata > Amphibia > Anura > Pipidae > Xenopus > Xenopus laevis. The sequence continues at coordinate 150,162,541 of NC_054372.1, read as the reverse complement.
TGTTGAATATCACTCTCTACATCTTACTAAAAGTTATCTCAAAGGTGAACAACCCCTTTAAGTGTATGAGGTAGAATTGGAGGCACATATAATATAATTTAATGTAGAATTTTTCAGGGAATATTTTTAGAGAACTAAGAAATCATCACTGACCTACAACATGCATCTGTGTGTCAGGCAAAAACAGGTTTAAAGGTTTTCTACAGGTCAATCATTGCAAAAGAATGGAAATCCACTTCTGTTTATGTAATCAGCTACTAGTTCATTGTGTAGCACAGCCCAAAAGACATCTTGTGGCTAATAGTATAAAATACTTTAAGACTATTCAGTTCTAATGTATGTAAGTTGGAAGGCGCTATAGATATCTTACATTTTTATGCAATCATCCAAGCAACGTCTATTTTAGAGGCATGCGACATTATAAAAACGACAAGGATATTATCATTAGTTCTGCTGTTCATTGCATGGCTTGGCTGATGCATACTACTGACCAATGCTGTCAGTAGTCTGCATCAGAATTCTTAATTCCTGTTGGATCCAGCAGATTCTTATCTGATCAAATGTTATGGTGTTTCTTATTTGTTACCTCACTTAGTAATGTTTTATGCTAGATGCATCAACCGGAGCATATACTGGGCTCTCAAGAGCTTTCCCCTGGCTGCAACACCTCTGGGTCGTTGCTGTAAGTCCCATAAGTACAGAAAACCAATTCTATCTTCAGATCATATTGGGTTCTAGCTAACCCGTAAAGGACACCAATAGATATTCAGAGGTAAACTTTTGTTCTAGCTGATGGTGTCCGTTTAAGGTTAAATACAGGAAAATGTTACTTAGTAGACCCAAGATGCCCAGGATAACCAACTTGTACCCTTCTTTGGAAGAAAATTGTTCCAATATAGATCCAAAACTCTAAACATAAGTCAGCAAGCGACACAGAAGGGCATGCATTGCTCCACTACACAAGTATCATGCAAAGCATTGGTTATGATGATGGAAGGATCAGTGCCTCCTCCCTACCAGTTTCCTGATAATTTTCTCTTGTAAAAATGGTGTTAAAATATATATATATTAAAAATAGTAACCAGTGTGTTTAAGAGCAAATACGCAACAAAAATCACAGGACTTACATTATCAAGAAACAGGCAAGTCTGTGAACATCGAATAATTGTGAGCAGACTACATATTTAGCCACACAGGAGTCTGAGCAAAAATCAGGGCTATCAAAAAAAGCAGGGCTATATAATAGCCCTATATATCAAAAAGAAACGAGGGGGCATTTATTAGAATGACATTCAAAACAACATTTATTTGACTTTCAAGGTTTCTGATCCATGCCTTCATATTTAAAATACTTTAAATACTTTTAAAGAGAAACTCTCGAAAATGAAAATTTAATATTAGCTTCAGCATACTAAAATAATAAACTTTCTAAATACAATCAATCAAAAATTCTGTCCCGTTTTTGAAATATTCAAGTTTATCTTTGCTATTTCTCTCTCAGCATCTGTTTCTCCTCATTCTGTCTTCTTGCAGCAGTTGGGTGTCAGATATTCATTGACAGTTAGATCCAATATATCTTATTGGGGGGGGGGTACTTTTACGTAGATGATGTATTAGAGCTCATTCTATTAAAATCACCAGACATCATGTCTCTCTACATGCAGAATTTGTGCAAAAGGCAGTCATTTTGTTAAATTTCGTTTGTGCTGAAGTCGGTTATTTGAGTGAGCTCTAATACATCTGCTAGGAAAGGGAGCCCCTCTATAAGATATACTGGATCATTCATCTGACACCCAACTGCTACAGGAAGACAGAATGAAGAGAAACAGATGCTGAGAGAGGAATAGTGAAAATAAACTTCATTATTTCAGAAATACAGAATTTTTAGTTGTTTGTATTTAGACTTACTTACCTTACCTCAACAGCGCCGTCTATGACCAACAGTTCCCCAGTTGGACAGTGCTGTACACATACTATACCATCCATTTACTCACAGACTCAAACTGTAGTTCATAAAAATTGGTGGCCAGCAAGTCTAAAAGCCATAAATCTGGACATGAGTTGACCTCAATCAGTTGCCTTTAATATCACTGTGAGGGAAAACTGACTGGGAGTCCTTTCCAACATGTACAACACAAGGCTATACTAATTGAAGCAAGAAAATTAGTTTCAGCACATTTATGGATCTAGTACACAAAAGTAAAAGAGTAGCAAGTGGAGAATCTAGCAATAAGCAGCATTATGAAATTACACGTTCCTTTTGCATATTAATGGACTCACAGTTTTGTTTTATCACCCCAACAAAATTCAAAAAGTGCTTTACACTATCATTACAATAGCCTAAGAAACAACTGAATTCAACCACCCTTGTGTATAAATTCTACCAACTTTTTATGCAATTTCAAAACAGGGTTTTGTTGGTCAGGCTGGCCATGTTGGTAGTGTGAATGAAGACTGTGAGATATGGCTCCCTAAGTTTCTGTAATACACACATCTAATTGTGTTAGCCAGAAATACAGTAATACTGATATTTAATATCAATACATTGAATATATTAAAAAAAAGGAGCAGAAGCTCTAATTTTGATAAGACAGTGTAAATAGTCTGATGCACATGATCAGCACTTAACCTCAAGAAGTGATAGCCCTGCCATCAGTAGGGTAGGCTATAGATTCTTCTCTTCTTACTCAAATGTCTATTATTATAATATGTCTGTAATAATTGAGCAGATACCTTATAGTGTTACTGGGCAGGCTTAAAAATATATCAAAGACCACATATTAGTGAAAAAAAGAGGAGGTGTGAAAGACAGTAGATCAAGAAATACATTTTCTTGGTTTTTGGTTGGGAAAAATCGCAGTATAAAAAAATAATTTAAAAAAATCTTACAAAAACAAAAGCAAGACACTCTGGGACATATTCATTCAAATACGTACAACAATGCTGTACTAAAATAAATATATATAGATTAAAAAAAACTATTTGTTGTAACGTGGATAGACTTTCTTCAGTCTTACCATTAAACACACACAGATATAGCAAAGGAAGCAAAAGTAGAAAGGGAGAGAGGAATGGGATGAGCATTGATTAGCAACGCAAGCTGGAACAGAGCAGAACATTCAGCAATCCAGAAATACTCAAGGTAAGATCATTATCAGAGAAACCACTGGTCTCCTCTACTGTGCTTGTACTTTATAACACAGCTAAATTTGCCAAAACGTTTTCTTAACTACTAAGTAAGGACAAGTAGACATCTCAATTCAAAGAAGGGGAAACTATTACAAACATAAAATGAAAATGAAAATATATATAATATATATATGCCTGAACTTGGTTCTCATGATTGTCCTGCACACAATAAGCAAAAGAGACAGATGTTTTGCAATGGATTTGGCAGTGTGTGGTTATAAAAAACAAAGTTAGTGTGCAAAGTGCGTTTCTTAACTGCATATTTTTGTATTGAAGTTGGATGCCATAATAGTAATTTCAAAGGGAAAACAACACTCAATGAAAGAGAATACAAGCGAGTTAGAAGTAATGATCTATGCACACATGATTTAAGGCTTGTTTAAAGCAGAATAAGAGGAAAATACATATTTCTAAAATTTGACTCTTACAAACAAAAATGGATTTAGAAAGTTAAATATGTTTTTAAAATACATGTCCCCCAGTCTACAACCTCCTCCCTTCACCCTTTGCGTTGACTGTTTTCAAAGTAGGATCCCATTATATAGGGGGTTTATCTGTGTACTAATTATATAACTTACAAGAGCAAAACATAGAGTAGCTTCGTTGCCCTTCTTAAGCTCAAAAATGAACAAAAACCATAACATTTTTATATTAAACAATAGCCAAAAAGTACGTTCAGTACAAGCACGATTTACTAAACTCATGTTGAAGAAAAGGGGTAATACAAATCTATCCAGTATTTCAATGTATAGTTATGCAGAGCTTTCTTGCCTGTTACAATGAAAGAGTGCCTGTATGTAGAAACAAGCCAATAAGAAGTGGCAGTATCAGCATTAACAGCCTGAATAATGAATAGAATATGTTTTTCACAGGATTTCTTAACCTTTTTAAATGGGTCCCTGATTATATCTAAATATTCCACTTTAGGACCTAGGAATGAGGATAGAATTAATTATCTGTTTCCTTAGTACTATAGAAAGACATTTCAATATATCAGAGGGGTTTGTGGGGACCACCTATTTTGGATCCTAACCCATGGGTTAATAGGCACATATCACCAAAATCATGTTTCCCTTCACGGATATGATTTACATATTGGGTGAGGCATATATTGATCAAGCTTAGACTATTAGACACTCATCCTGAGTTTGGGTTCTAGTCACTTGTTTTTCATATTCTTGTGCGTTGATGAAATCCCTAGAGCAGCCAGACAAATGTAAATAAGGTTCCTGATCCTGGAATTAACAACAAATCTTGAAAATGCTACTCTCATATGTCTTCCAAATATAAAGGCTATAGCTAATTTATTTTATTTCTGTAGATAAGATCCATTTAAAAGCTGTTATGTATAGTTGGTCAGAAAGCTAGTATATACGGTAAAGCATGAATTCACATGTGTTCTCATTCTGTCAGAACATTAAAAGGCATCTGGAATAATGATTAATATTTAGGGGGTCTAAGAAAATATCTTACCTCTTTTTCATCTCTAGTAGTTGATTATTCAATACTGATCTTTCCTCTTCAAGCTTAAAAGAAAAGGAATACATATTTTACTGAGAAAGCTCTATAACAAACAAATCTGATTAGCTCAAGCTAAAAAGATGGTAAATGAAATACCTGCCCAGAAGCAAAACAAATACGAGTGTCCAAACAGGAAAAACTTTCATTCAAGAATAAAAAAAAATAGTAATTGTACACAAGGATGATGTTGAACAGCAGCCACTGCAGCCAGGTGATACATTGTTATAATTTTTTCCACCAATTTATGAATCTGTAAAACTATACAGCTATTTAAAGGAGTACTATAAATTATCTTAAAGTTTTACTCTGTATTGCTGTATAAAAATAGAATCAGTTTAATGTATATATTTTTTCCTTAGCTTCCTTAGCTGACTTGCCAGACCAGTGTTGTCTAAACAATCACTGTCTCCTCATGGCAGGCCACAGCCTTCTTATTACTTCCAATCATGTACTCAAGTCTTCCCATCCCCTATCCTATCCCTAAGAACCTAGACCTTGGATTGTGTGGTGGCCCATTAAAACTACAGTTTCTCTTCAGTGCAGAAAAATCAATTGCTATGGGACAATAACCAGTTGACCCATTAAAAAGTTATTTGTCTAAATAAAAATGACCCCTAACAGCTGGGAAATGGCTCCTTGTGTACAGGTCTTACACTTTTTGATTTAAGTAGTAATGGACTACAGATACTAGTTGATAAGGATCTGTATAAACTATACACATTTAGCATTTTGGGTAAGTTTCCCGATAGAAGAGACTGTTTGGTCTGGCATTTTTCCTGTCGAGGTATATTTACCTTATTCTAAAGTATTGGTATACAGTCCATAAAGATTTGGACGGAGACAACTTTTTTCTAATTTTGGTTCTGTACATTACCATGGAAGACAAAAGTGGTGGATGATCGCAGAATAATTTCCATGGTGAAGAGAAACCCTTCACAGTGCCAGTGGGACTGGGACACTAGTGTTTATCCATGATGTGCCACAAGACAAAAGCAGCCAAATGAATTCTGAGGTGTTCAGAGACACTGTCTGCTCAAATCCAGCTAAATGCAGTCAAATTGATTGGGAGGCATTTCATAATACAGCTGGACAATGACCCAAAACATACAGCCAAAGCAACCCAGGAGTTTATTAAAGCAAAGAAGTAGAATAATCTTGAATGGCCAAGTCAGTTACCTAATCTGAACCCAAATGAGCTGCATTTCACTTGTTGAAGACTAAACTTTGGACAGAAGGGCCCACAAACAAACAGCAACTGAAAGCCACTGCAGTAATGGCCTGGCAGAGCATTAAAAAGGAGGAAACCCAGAATCTGGTGATGTCCATGAGTTCAATAATTCAGACTGGCATTGCCAGAAAAGGGTTTTCAACCAAGTATTAGAAATGAACATTTTATTTTCAGTTTTTTAATTTGTCCAATTACTTTTAGTAATTTAGTAATTAGAGACCCTGAAATGAAGTGATTGTGTTAAGAAAGGCTTTAGTTGCTCACATTTTTATGTAATCTTTTTGTTCAACCCACTGAATTAAAGCTGAAGTTGTTTCATTTAACATTCATTGTGGTAATGTACAGAACCAAAATTAGAAAAAAAGTTGTCTCCTTACATTTTGACCTGCTTTGTTTGTTGTTTTTTTAAAGCTACTTCTTCCTTGCTCTTGAAATAATCAGCATCCCACACCACAGGCATGTGACTACAATTAGTGAATTTGTGTCACAGATTTATGGTTGGTAGGCATTGGGTGTGCATGCCTCCCCCACTGAAAGACTCTCCCTGAGCTCTGGGAAAATGTAGCACAGAAATAACACCACTTCTGGCAGCAAAGGTAATTAATGCATGTGCAAACAGGCAAAGAGACAGTAGCACAGTCTTTGTAGCCAGCAGCACAGCACCCAAGAAGAACAGAATGAAATGTGTCCTTTGCATGTTTTGATATATTCACACATATGTATTGTGCATCCCTTTCCATTCCATTTAAGATCAGTGAATGGTTTATCACATCACAGCTCTCTTTAAAGGGATACTGTCATGGGAAAAAAAATGTTTTCAAAATGAATCAGTTAATAGTGCTGCTCCAGCAGAATTCTGCACTTAAATCCATTTCTCAAAAGAGCAAACAGATTTTTTTATATTCAATTTTAAAATCTGACATGGGGCTAGACATTCCCAGCTGCCCCTGGTCATGTGACTTGTGCCTGCACTTAAGGAGAGAAATGCTTTCTGGCAGGCAGCTGTTTTTCCTTCTCAATGTAACTGAATGTGTCTTAGTGGGACATGGGTTTTTACTATGGAGTGTTGTTCTTAGATCTACCAGGCAGCTGCTATCTGGTTACCTTCCCATTGTTCTTTTGTTTGGTTGCTGGGGGGGAAAAAGGGAGGGGGTGATATCACTCTAACTTGCAGTACAGCAGTAAAGAGTGATTGAAGTTTATCAGAGCACAAGTCACATGACTTGGGGCAGCTGGCAAATTGACAATATGTCTAGCCCCATGTCAGATTGAGAAATGGATTTCAGTGCAGAATTCTGCTGGAGCAGCACTATTAATTGATGCTTTTTGAGAAAAAAAATTCCCATGACAGTATCCCTTTAAGTAGATAAAGGAAGCAGGTGGTACTGAGCCTTTCCTGACTCCTGGAGGTTTATAGACTGTACTAGCTGAGCAATTAACCTTTCATATGTTCCTTCTTACGCAAATGATTACTAAATCCCACTAAAAATATCTCCATCAGCAGCAGTGCTACAAAGGATATATTATTTTGATGATGCCCCCCTTAATGTTAATTGATCCTCTTCTCTGATGTTTATAGAATTCATTATTATGGTTTCTAATTTGATCAGTAAATTATGTACCTGTCTAAGATAATGCTGCTCTCAAAACCCTACAGAATCTTTCATTCCTATTATCACCTTTGCTGAGCTTGTTACAAGCTAAAAATAGCTGCTCCACACCAATGCTTACACCCACACCAAAGAGGGCTGTTAATTCTGAGAGCAGAAGAAATCTCATGCAATAGCAACCTATGGAACTAAGCTTGGTATGAAGATGCCAGTTCTGCATGTATCATGTAGCAGATAAAATGGGACTAGAAATTATTTCAATCAGTAAGCAGACATGCAATAGGATTATATCTCTATGTCACAAACTGATAATATTGCAGATCGTATTTCTCACATAAAATGTTTGTAAAGTGACAGATAAATTGGTCTTATAAGCAGAGACGAAACTGCATTTTGGCAATTATCTAGCAGTTGCCATAGAGACAAGTCACTATATATTTTGAAGTACAAACTGCACTAACCACATACAAAAGCTTCTTAATCGTTGCTCATAAAAATGCAAATTGAAGTAGTTGGTGCATATTAGCCGTAAACCTGACTCAATAGAGAGTATGGCTGCCAATGACTGTACAACACATATTAACTAAAACTTTAAAGTAGTAAATGCTTATCCGTATCCATGTGGGAGCATTTTCAAAGCACAATACATCGATTTATGGAATTTATAAACACAGAGCTATTCAGGGCAGTGATCCCTGTACATGACAGCAGATCAAGCACAACATGGACAGACACATCATAAAGCGCCTGAACACTTTTCTGAGTTTAACCAGCAATGCAACAAGAAGAATATATAAACATTTCATTCATACTGGGCAGGTGCCTTTTTAACACACACTGCTAAAAGTTTGATGCAACATCAACATATAACATGCCACTGTTTTAAAAGGTGAAATCACCACTGAGCATTTCAATAATTTGGCAGAAAAGAGAAGGGGCAGTAAATGTTACAGTACCAACCTTCTGGTTTGTTGTGACCTCCTCCTTGCTCTTTCCAAGCTCATCCGCAAGTTTGAGGTTTTCCTCTTGTAGAGCTGCTAAATGCTGGGACTTCTGCTCAGCCAACAGCCTCAGTTCTCCCCTGCAAGGACAACGAAAGCAAAGTTACTATGGAAACAAGACAGGCAAGAAAAACTGTGGGCTGGAATCATATTTGCAGCTGGTAAAATACATCCCAATCACATGACTGTAATAATGTGACAAACAGTTGGTATAAGCGGAATCTACACAGAATCCTTTAAGAAATGGTTAAATATAAATTTCAGATATAGTGCAGGACATATCATAACATTCAGAGATATAGAAGTTAAAGATGTGAAAGTTCTGCTATAGGACTTTGTATCCACAGGCCTATTATCCAGAAAGCTCCAAAATATAGTAATGTGGTTTAGCATAGTATACTAAATAGTATTCCAAATAATAAACAAAAGCTATTTATCTAAATTATCTAATTTAGTACTCTCCACCCTACTGATCCACACAACTGGTCCCACAAATACTGCCCCTGATTGCCTGCTCCCCAAAAACAGAGTAGCACAGCAGGGTTGGTGGTGCAATCTTCTGCTGCTTAATTCACTCTTTAAAGCAATCCCTGGCACAGCACGCACAGTAGCCAAGTCCTGATTGACATCAACCGTGCGGCACCTCCCTTGCTCAACATGACTTCCACCAACCCACTGCGGAACTCTGCAAATGACAAAGTATGCCTCTCAAAAGGTATTTAAGATATTTATATTTAAATTTTCTTTTACTGTCATAGGACTTAAAAGGCAATTTTGGGGGTTTTGCTTATACCTGTAAATTAGGGTTTGCCCAGGAATTCAACCGAACTCAATAGCCACTTTCCTGTAAAAATCAAGATGTGGATAAACTACCCTATCTTGCGGATTTTGGTTGGCTGTGAGTTTTCCCACATACAGTCAAACATATTATTGTGAGTCTTTCATTTTTGGGAAAGGGAAAAGGCAACGCTCTAAAAAGAAAACTTTCCTGCTTGCCACAATATCACACAATGATTGTATCTTTGTAAATATTTATTAAGTTCAAATATCATTTATTCTGAAACCATTTTTATTATAGAGGGGAACGCCACTGCTCACTCAGCCCATGTTTAATCCACTGGAATGTAAAATGTAACTCTAGCAATTTTTGAATATGTGGATCTAATAACATAGTTTTTAAATAGGATATTTGAGTTAATATCAAACCCTGGTGTTTTGCTGAAATACTAAGGTTCTGGGTAGTATGGTTTGGGGTCTAGTTAGGGTGAACAAAGTAATGCAATATTATATGTTGCTGAAACTAAAACTTAAGAGGTTGTTCCTATTTGATGTAGAGAGCGATTTACCAGGACAGTTTACAATGGGTTTTCATTTGTTATGATTTGTGGTTTTTGAGCTATTTGGCTTTTTTATTCAGCAGCTCTCCAGTTTGCAATTTCAGCTGGTTGCTAGAGTCCAAATTACCCTAGCAACCATACATTGCTTTGACTAGGAAACTGGAAAACGAATAGGAGAGGGACTGAATAGAAAGATGAGTAATAAAAAAGTAGCAACAACAATAAAGTAGCCTTAAAAAGCCTTTGTATTTTTAATGGGGTCAATGACTCCCATTTGAAAGCTGGAAAGAGTCAGTAGAAGAAGGCAAAATCTTTAAAAACAAATAATGAAGACCAATTGAAAAGTTTCTTAGAATTCTAGATCATACTAAAAGTTAACCTAATTTAAGGTAAACCACCCTTTAGGTTGGTCACATTGGGCGATTCGGGGAGATTTAGTCGCCTGGCGACTAATCGCCTCGTCTTTACAGCGACCAATCTCCCCGAATGCCTTACCTCGATAATGAAAGAAGAGATAAAGGAGTAGAAATAAACATAACTGAAAGATGAAGCAGAATATAGGGGCATTTGCATTATATTTCTATGAGCAATGTTTAATAAGTATTTGCATCACAAAAGGGGGTCCTTTATCTGTAAACCTGTTATACAGAAAGCTTTGAATCACAAGAAGGCCATCTCCCATAGATTTCATTTTAATCCTATAATTAAAAAAAATGTAATTTCTTTCTTTAATTCCTTTTTCTTTATAATAATAAAACAGTGGCTTGTACTTGATCCCAACTAATACTATTAATACTTAATCGAGGAAATTCAATCGAATGGGTTTAATTCATATTTAAAATGTTTTTTAACAGACTTAAGGTATGGAGATCTAAATTACTGAAAGATCCCTTATCCAGAAAACCCCAGGTGCACAGCATTCCAGATAACAGGCCCCATACCTGTACATTAAGGGTGTTATTTATCAAAATCTGGATTTATTTAATTATTTTCTGAAATATACTCAACCAAATCTGTATGGGTTATTCTTTAGCAATACATTTTCCTAAACAATTTAATTTTGGGAAAAAACTCGAAAGAAATTGTGAAAATTGTCTGAAAATTCGAATTGTACAAATTAGCCTGATTTTCAGATTTTTGCCCGAAAACCACAAAACCCAGCACAGATCAGGATATCTTCGGGACTTCTCCCATTAACTTATATAAAACCTTGGCAGGACCGAGATGCCGGATTTTCGCATTCAAACTTTTTCTATCCTCGGGGTATAATAAATCGCAAAAAATTTTAGTTTTTTTTTTACTAAACATTTGGATTTTACCGTAAAAATAAAAATCTTACATTTTTCGAGCTTTCGGCATTCGGAATTTAATAACTAACCCCCTAAAAAGTATTTAATGTTACAGAAACAAATTTCTACCATAATTCATATTCACCTTCCTCAGAGATTACTTGGCTCCTTACATAAATCTTGTAAGCTCTCCCCTGCATCATGTCCTCCCCTACTTAACACATTTGCTCTCTATCCCCAACATTTCTTTTGCATTACAATAGCTTCTTCCCCTTGTCTGCTTATCAATAAAATGTCTAGCAACCATAACAAATACATCTTCAGGGAAGTATCTGGAAAACCATAATATTATTTGGTTTATATACATAGTACCACTTCAAATAAGCAACGACATATACTTACATTTCCTTCATGCGTGTTTCTGTTTTCAGACATTCTGATTTTACAAGTTCAGCATTTCGAGTGTTCTCTTTACTATATGTATTATATTCTTGCGAAAGATCCTTCAGCTGTATGAAAAGAAGTTTTATCTCAAGCAAGTAACTGTGCATCAACACAAAAAAGACTTTACAGAAGAATGTCACTGCTAATAAAACAATGGTTCTAGGCTCATTTCCTGTTAGTGCAATAACTTAGACTACTGAATTATAAAGCTGTAATGGTGCACTAACCTCACTAAAGCTTGTAGGTTTATCCCTTTGCTTTAATCACTTTGTAATGCTGAGGATTATGTGCATATATAATAATCCTTCGATTTTTTTCTGATAGCAATGTCCTCTTTTTACAGAACAATCTATTGCAATGTTTTATTGACTATGAGGCTCATCCAATCGGATTTCCAGTCTTACTAGTTGATATTTGACTGAGGCCACATCAGACATTAAAGGAATTGTTCAGTATAAAAACTGGGTAAAAAAAATATGTTTCTAATATAGTTAGCCCAAAAATGTAATGTATAAAGGCTGGATTGACTGAATGTCTAACATAATAGCCAGAACACTACTTCCTGCTTTTCAGCTCTCTTGGTTTTCACTGATTGGTTACCAGGCAGTAACCAATCAGTGACTTGTGGGGGGGGGCACATGGGACATAACTGTTGCTTTTGAATCAGAGCTGGATTCTGAGGATCAATTGCAACCTCACTGAACAGTTCCCATATGGGCCCCCTTCAAGTCGCTGACTAACTCAGAGTAAGAGAGCTGCAAACCAGGAAGTAGTGTTCTGTTCTGTTAAACATCCAATCACTCCAGGCTTTATACATTACATTTTTGCCTAACTAAATATATTAAAAAATGTTTTTATTGTGCACAGCCTATCTATTTACCCAGTTTTTTTTTATACACTGAACTGTTCCTTTAATAATGAAGGCCATCATTTTGGCCTAATAGATAAAAACTGCTGACTAAGTCAATATTACTGTGTATAGTCAGTTTAGGCGGATATTTGATGATATTATCAGTTATGTCACCCCAACAATTAATATCACTCAAAAAAAGCACTCTATTTTCAGTGGTACATCAACCTGAAATTCACAGCCTTAAAATGCACCAGTTAATAGCACTCTTCCAGCAGAATCCTGCATCAAAATAAGGTTTTTAAAAGATCAATCAGATTTATTTTTAATGTTTAATTTTGAAATTTGCTGTGAGGTTTCACATGTTGTTAGTTTCCCAGGTGCCCTCAGCCATGTGACTTGTGCTCTGATAAACTTCAGTCACTCTTTACTGCTGCACTGCAAGTTTGAGTGCTATCACACCCCCTCCAGCAGCCTTTCAACAGAACAATAAGAAGGCAACAAGATAACAGCTCCCTGTCACATCCATAACTAAAAATGCTCCAACACCCCACCTAGTTGTAGGGTAGGCACAATCTGACTTTCTCACAGGATCAGGCACAATGACCTGACATGACTGCCTACAGAGAAATAGGCATATAATAGTTACTAGGGAAGGTAGAACATGAATGGTGGGAATACAATTTCTAACAACTCACTTCTTTTTGCAATTTCTGATTTAGTATCTTCAGTGCTTCCATTTCATTTACAGCTTCCTCCTTTTCTTTCACAAATTTGTTTTTTTCTGCAGTAACTTTTTCAACTATTTGAAGAGTTTCTTCTGCCATCTGACACACCTATGTTAAAATAAATAATAGTTAATAAAAAATAAAAAGAAGGCATTTTATTACTTGACATCTTCTTCTGTAACTAAACGGTTTAGTAGTACAGTTACACGTAGTCATCCCAGTTTTGAGATTGAAGGTTTTATAAATATAAGATGGTGTCAAACCAACAAAACTTTTTGTTATAGGGCAATAATTATTTTTTATACAGTTAGGTGTATGGCAATAAAAATACACAGAAACACTAATAGTTTTGTTAAAATTTAAAATTATTATTGTTTCTGTGTATTTTTTCTGTGTAGTTATTTACATATTTATAATTTTTTCTAGTAGTAGCTAAATTAAAAGATGTAAAAAAAAAAAAAAGTAAAATAAAAAGTGCCCCACAGGCAAGGGTGAAATCATGTATGATCTCTGTACAGTGTCAAACTGGGACACCAAGGGCCCACCAGAGAACGGAGTATCAAGGGCCCACCACCACCCACAGCTATATAACCTTTTCTGATTGAGAAAATCCCTGGTATCTGCATTTTTTTTTAGAGGTTCGCTGTGAAAATGTAAGTGATTAATATATCCTAAAATACACTGTTTTTTGCACACTAGGTGCCAGTTCCCCTAAGTCTATGGGAAACATTTTATTCATAGCTATATCACAGCACAACTGTGCTCTCCAGTGAGTTTGGTTTGTGTTTAAGAGCACAACAGACAGACACAACTGTGGATACAGACAGACTTCAGAGGATAGCATTGCCAGACAGACTGTGCAGGATGAACATCTCTAAACCAATTATATTTCTATTTTCTCACATTTACACTGTAAAAAAATGTACACTGTACATTTTTCTTTAAGAGAAACCACCAGCTCTATCATTTTTACAGGCTCACTGTATTTTCTTGCTTATCTGTGTCAAGAAATTTGGCCATTTTCCTGACCCTATCACAGACTCCTAAACTAAATCTTTTCATATCTTTCTTACTGCTGGAAATAAATTTAAAAAAAAACACAAGCAGAAACCTGGAAAGAATAAAAAAGAGCCAATGCTCTGTGCTTAAGAAAGGGCAAAGGACCCACTGGGAAAAATCCCATCACCCTGGCAGGCCAGTCCAACACTGTCTCTGTACCAAAGAAATGTACTGGTGATGACTAAGTGGAACAGCAGCATCCAAACTTGATAAAGATCTCCAAGTATTAAGCAACTTGTATTCTATGCATGCATAAAATTAAACTCTTCAGAGCACTTTCATTGCTTAGTATTTATAAATAATAGGAACAATTACTTAAATGAGAAATTAGATTGGAGTTACTCATTTAGGCTTTTATCCGTGTATTACTAACAGCCAAATTATTTTGGAAGTCTTGAAATTCATGCTTCAGAGAACTTGTTAATAAATTGAATATACCTTTAAATAATAAAACAAAAATGACAGCGGGCAGTAAATGTTAAAACAACTACAAATAATTACACATATAAAAGGTCAGCGATGGTTGCATGTAATGTTTGGTGCCAGATTAGTTAAGTATATATAAAAAAATGTGACAAACAAAGTAAAGTGCATATCATGCAGCAGCAGTGGAGTTCCCATTACCATTTGGCAAAGTGCTCAGTGTTAGTAGCTTATATATACTTATATATTTATATCAAATATGATACCTCATCTTTTTTTGCTTCAGTGTTGTTGTGAAGAGTCTGGAGTGTATTGTATTTCTCTAACAGTTCTTCCTTTTCATTAAGCAAAGCCTGGTATTGGTTACTGAGCTGCTGAGACTGTGTTGAGACTTCTACATTCTTTCTAGTTAATATAAACGATTCTTCTGACAATTGTTCATAATTCTTGGCAAGTATTTCCTTTTCTTTTAAAATACTGCCATTTGATGCTATCAGATTCTCCTGAGCCAATAGTAATTCGGACTTTTGACGAACCAAGTCCTCCAGCTCTGCTTTTTTATCTTCATGGACACAACTGAGTTCTTCCAGTGTCTTCAAAATAGAGTTATGCAAGTCCTGCAGATCTAATTTTGATCTAGTTAATAATTCAATATTACTTTGAAGTTCTTCAAGGTTTGCTAAATGACATTGATTCTGAGCTTGTAAACTTTCGTTTTCTCTGCTAATTGTGTGCAAACTATATTCAATATCCTGCTTCTGCTCTACAAGTTTATGATGTTCAGAGAGAAACTCTTTATGTTTTAATAATGCCTGGTCCTTTTCTTCGGTTACAGTGTCCAGTAGTTTTTGAAGGTCTTCATTTTTTAAAAGAAGGGATTCTTTCTCATTATTAAATGTCTCTCTTTCTTCGGTTAACCTTTGCTCAAAGCTCTGAAATTTGATTTGCAAGTCATCTCTATCTTTCAACATCAGCTCCTTCTCTAAACCAGACTTTTTATAATCCTCAATCAAGGAATTCTTATCTATCAATATACTTGTGATCTCATTTTCCAAATCAAATTTGTCTTTCAGAGCTTGTTCCAGCGACACTGAAACAGTTTCTTTTGTTTTTGTAAGTTCATCAAAACATTTTGTAGTTTCATTCATTCTCACATTTAGAGATTCAAGTTCCTCTATGAGACTTTTCTTTTCCTGAACCAACAATGAGTTTGATGAATTCAAAATCTCTTGTTTATCCTTAAATTCTGTAAGCTCCCTGATAAGTGATTGTTCTTTGGATAAAAGTTCAGCATTATTCTTCTTGAATGCAGATCTATCTTCAGAAACTGATTTAAATGTATTTTCTAACTCTGCCAATTGAATTGATATTAATATTTTATCATTTTTCAGGTTATTTATCTCTTCCTTCATTTCATTCTGAGATAATATGGCCTGTTCGAATGACATTTTCGAAGTAGTAGTAATTTCTTCAATTTGTTTGAGAAGATCATCTTTCTCAGAGAATACTTTTCGTAGGGATGCACTCATCTCTTCTTTTTCTTGTAACAAACTGATACGTTCTGAGTCAGTAACATTTCTACTTGTCTTGATATCTTCAAGCAAGTTTGATAGTGTTTCCTTGGTGGTTCGAAGTTCTTCGTTATCTTTTGTTGACTTCTCAAGTTGTTTTTTAAAAGAGGACAGTTCTGCTGTTAATTCACTGAACTCATGTGCCTTCTGCTCTTTTTCTTGAAGCACATCACTTATTCTTAAATTTGTTTCTTTATCTTTTAACAAAAGTTCATCCCTTTGAGAGGATAGTTCTTTGGTTGTTTTTATCAAGTCCTCTCTTTCCTTAACTAAATCAGAAACCCTATTTTCATGTTCCATTAGTTTTTTTGTAATAATCTCCTTTTCATTTCTTAGTCCAGCTAATTCATTAACAAGGTTTTTATGTTCAGTTGAAATTTCCTCTTGAGACTCCTTAAGCACTTTTATGATGTCATCTTTTTCCTTGGTAAGCAATATCTTGTCATCTATAAGCTGGCGTTGATACTCTTCTAACTTTTGCTTTTCCTTTTCAACTGCTGCCCAGATTACAGTCAATGCATCTTTACTGTTTAAGAGAGTTGCATTTTCTTGGAGTAATTCATTGAGCTGTGTTGTAACTCCAATAAGCTCTTCTTCTTTAGAGTTCCGTTCCAGTGCTAACTTCTCTTTTTCTTGATGCAGATTTTCAATCTGTCTATTCAACTCATTTTGCTTCAGCATTAGACCTTCTCTTTCGGTCTTAATTTCTGTTGTAGCTTTTAACAGGTTGTCTCGCTCACTTATTAAAGCTTTTAAGTTGCTTTCAAGTTCCAAATGCTTTCCTACAGCAGATTCATTTTCCATTTTCAATCCACTGACCTCTTCTGACAAAAGTTTTTGCTTGTTCAACATTTCTTCTGCCGTGTTTTTAAGCATTTCAATGATTTCATCTTTTTCTCTTGCAAGAGTTATTTTTTCTCCAGTCAGATTTTTCTGATAATTCTGCAGTTCTTGGTTCTGTTTCTGAAGATCTTCACACTGTGCAACCAAGAAATCTTTGCTTTTTTGAAGCTCTTTTAGATCGGCATCCCTTTTAGCCAAAGCAGCCTGCAAGTCTTCATTGTCCATAGTAATCTTCAAAAGTTCTTGCTTTGCATTATCCAGTTCAGACAGCAGTTTTTCTTTGCAAGAAACCAATGCTTCATTTCCATCATTAAAGGCACAGTTCTTATTTTCAAGCTCTTTAATTTCTATGAGTAAACTGTTATTTCCAACCTTAAGATCTTCATTCATTGACAATAACTGTTTTTGTTCTTGCTGCATTGTATTGATACTAGATTCATACTCTGAAAGTTTGAAATGCAAAGACTGCTCCCCTTCCTTTAAAGTACTGGCCTCTTGGGCCAGTTTGTCTTTTTCCAATTTCAAAACATTCATTTCTTCAGATATTAGTTCAAATTCATTTCTTGTAGATTCTAACACAAAGGTTAAGGACTAAAAGGACAAAGGTGGAAAGAAGGAATGAAACAAAAATGAAATAAAGCAAGCTAATAAAAATGTGTATTAAGCAGGATTACAGCTTTTATATGTATGCACTGGTGCACCAGTCAAAATTATATTTTGAGGAAAACATTCTATAATGTAAAAATGAATACCCATAGCGGTTACACCCAAAGTTATAGTTAACATTTTGTGGGATATTTCCAATGTTGGTTTTAGTGAATAAAGATCTTTAGATGTTTCTTTTATTAAAATGATATTTTTGTGTGTCAACAGCTTTATGTGGAATAATACACAACACACCTATGTATGTGGAAGTATGTACATAAATGCTATAGTGTAGAGGTCATGTATTTTAAATTGTATATTGTTTGTTTAGTGTTTTCAGGGAGATTGAAATGCACTTTTTTTTTTACTTAAATGGCAGAAAGTTGAACTCTATAATATAAAGTATTTGGCATCTGAGATAAAGACACATTTTCAAATCCTAAAATCACATTTTACCCAAGTTATTATTTAAGTATGATACAAGTTCAATTTTATTTAGTAATTTCAAATGGATCTGTTTTCTTTTCTGTGTGCCAGTGCATACATATGACATTTTATGAAAGCTTTGCAAAACACAAAAACAAATGAAAAATAATAGCAGCCCGTAGGTAATGCTATGTGAAATCATGAGAGGTATGTAGCAAAATGGGCAACAAAATGTTAGATCTTTGTATAGCACCTGAAGTATATAAAAGATATTAGTTGCAGAAAGTTATTGCAAAAAATATGTACGCAGTGGTTAAGCCTTTGTTACAAAGTAAAAATAATTTTCTTACAACAACTCTCTTTACATTCTCAAGTATCACTACTTGAACTTGTCAGTTTCACTGACCAAGCCACATATTTACATATTAGGAAAACAAACATTTGACATATTCACTCAAATGCAAATATTTTTTATAAAGCAATAGAACTTGTTCTTTTGCGGGTAATTATTTAAATGGTCAAATTGAAGCAGGCATCTCAACTGGTTCAAATCTCATGGGGAACTCCGGAAAAGTGGTCCACACAATTGGGCTTATTGAAATGCCGGTGTGTTTTTGGGCCACTGTGTTCCTATGGTGATACCAAAACAACTACATATTTTTCACTTGAATAGCATGGCGATCTTTGCTACTGCCTGTATATACTGTAGCAACTGTTGCTGGGACTGGGGTAGAAAAATCAACAAGGTATCTGGGTCACATTGAATTGTCATTGCAACAGGTACTACAAACTGCTTTCCATGGTTCCAAAAAAAGAGTCCAATATTTTTAACAAACATGAGTACTGGCCCAGGGTACCAGGTAAGCATTTATATTAACAGAAGGTGCAAAAATTTGGGTTCTCACAAACCTA
This sequence comes from Xenopus laevis, assembly GCF_017654675.1. Lineage (NCBI taxonomy): Eukaryota > Metazoa > Chordata > Amphibia > Anura > Pipidae > Xenopus > Xenopus laevis. The sequence continues at coordinate 150,143,465 of NC_054372.1, read as the reverse complement.
TTAACTCAGTCTCTCTCCCTCTCTGTCTCTCTCTTTTACGCTCTCTCTACCTTCCATTCAGTAGAATTACTTTACTTTTAAAAAAAACACAATACTATAAAGCAAAGCATTACTCTTGGTTTTAAGTACCTGAATTTGTTCTGTTTGTTGTTTTAGATCCTCCATTTGTACCTTCATATCACTTATTGTAGCTTGGGCTGTTTTCCACAAATCTTCTTTTTCTTCTATATTTTGCTTTAATGTGCCAACCAGTGCTTGGTGCTGGGTATTCAAGTCAGCAGTTATTTTATCATGATTTTTTTGAAGTTCTTTATTTTCAGTCTGGTTCTTTTCAATTTCGAGTTTCTGAGGGGTGGAGGAAAAAAAAAATCACCATTAAAATGTTGACATAATTGCCTATAAGATAAACACGTATGGGTTCTACTAACTGTGTGCACTGTTATGCTATGTAAATTTGGAAAATTGTGGTATGTATGTATATATTTATATGGTAGGGTCGCATTCACAGGTCTTAGGTGAATCAAGGTGAGAATTTATTTGTGGAGGCTGACCTTGGGCTTGATCTACCTTTGTTTCCAGTTTCTTCAGTGCATCTTGTGAACTGCACCCTGGCTGGTATTGCTTCAAATACCGAGGGGCTTATTTATCAAGGGTCGAATTTCGAAGTAATGGGAGTTTTGAAATAGAATTCGAATTTTGGCTTATTCAATGGTAAAGTACACAAAAATAGCTTGAAATTCAAATTTTTTTACTACGAATTTTCACTTCGACCCTTGATAAATCTGCTCGATTGTCGGTACCTGAAGAGAGTGAGAGAGAGTGTGTGTGTGTATAGCATTTAGGACAGGCAAACATTGCTATCACCTGTCAGCTTCACACTTAAGTAATTTACTAATTCTGTTGGACAATGAGCCCTGTATTTGTGTGCAAAGACACTTCTTGCTGTTGCAGACAAGATCACAGTGTTTTGTACTAAGATGATATTGTAAATTATTCTTTTTTTTTTTTTTTCTTACCAGGTCTCCTAATTGGGAAGTCATTTTCTCCACCTCCTCCTGGTGATATTTCTGTGCCTCCTCATAGTTTCTTGTAGCTTCAGCTTTCACAAGAGCAATATTTTCCTCTAGTTCATGTACCAAATCTCGTGCTTTTGAGTGTTCTGCACGAAGTTCATCTAAATTTCTAAACATACAAATTTCCTTAAGGAAAATTTTCATGTAAAATGTTATGAAATATGGTTATCATGCAAATACACTAAGCAGTGTGTGCATAGACATTTGTTTATATTTTATTGGCCCATATTACCTTTCCCTAGATTGCAGCTCCTCATTTAAGTTTGTCAACTGAGCAGAGCTATCACCAGAAGACTGAATCATTTCAGATATCTGTTTCTCTAGTTTAGTTTTGGTTGATAGGAAGTTTTGTTCCTTCACTTCGGACTCCTTCAACAATTTTTCCAGAGCTGGAAAACAAGAGAGACATTAGCTACAATAAATTAATTATGATCAGTACTGAGATAGTAACGAGTGCTAGTAAAATAAATAACTAAAAATATTTACAAAGTACCCAATAATTCCAACTAAGCACGGTGGTAACAGTGCTGCTGCAATTTTTTGAAATATGGAGTTACAGTGGAATATATTCACTGCAACACCATAAACCTAAAAGTAAAGAGGGTACTCACTCATAATGTTTCATTAAAAGGCTCATATAACATTTTACACTGTCCACTCACAGTTTGACAGCTAACCACAGAGGGGAAATGTAACTTAAGGAACATGCAAGTTTTATATCAAGATAATGCCTATTTAAGAAATGAGCAGCCAGCCTCCAACTATAAATAATATTCAACAGGATATATGACAGAGACTAAAATCAACTTACAAACAAAGCGTGGCTTCAGGAGATCCAGCTCTTTGGACATTTCCTCATACTGCTTTTCTTTCTGCTCTAAATTATTGACAGTTTCTGTTTAAAACAAACAAAACATAATTTAACGCTTCAGTGTTAGCAAATGGGCCCACAGGGGAGTGGGATACAGTAGGCTTATAAGAAAAGGAATTTATTCAGAGAAATGCGATGTGCAAATCTAATGTGAAGATTTCAAAGTGTGTTTTTCCCTGCCTTCTCTGCAATTAAGTTATTCAATGTGAGGGTCACATAAAACACATGGATTAAGGGCCATGAAAAAGATGCCCAAAATGCCAGTTACTAGCTATGTATTGTGTCCTGCCAAGATCGGTGGGGAAAAAAAAAGCAGGTCAAGCCGCACAAGTGATTATCTCTCAAAAGGGACAATTTATTTCTAACATCATTGATTTTATTTGTTTCAACATATACATTAGACACATAGAGGCTATATGCACCTATGTTCTCACCCCCCTCACAATGCTCCCTACCTCTTATAGCATATACAGAAAAGGGAAATCTTACAAAGCAGCTGTAGGTGTGCAATGTTATGGAATGCAATTTATAAAATCAATAAATCTTTTCTAAGGTCTGGAAAAACCATACACTAATGGGCAGATTTATCAAGGGTCGAAGTAAAAATTTGAATTCCGAATTCTTTATGGCAAAAACGGTCACATTTGACTAGGGAATTATTAAAATTCAATTCAAGTTTTTTTTTATAAATTCAAATTCATTTTTGAGATTTATCATACACTGGCCTCAAATTCGACTATTCCCCACCTTAAAACTGCCAAATTGCTGTTTAAGCTTATGGTAGACGTAATGGGATCAATTTGGAGTTTGCAGCCTTCCGGACCTTCAAATTTTTTTCAGCGAAAAAACTCGATTTCAATTAGATTCGAGTTTGCGGGTTGATCCTATTCACCCGACCTTGTAAAATTCTATTTTTTTAAATAAATTTCAAGTTCATGGGAGTTTTAAATAACTCCCATGAACTTGAACTTCGAACCTTGATAAATCTGCCCATAAGTCATCAAATGTAGCTGAAAGCAGTTTATAGCCTCTATGTGATAAAATAAGGGCCACATCTCCTATAATCTTGTTACACTGATGTTTTATTTATTACTAGTGCCCTAGAACTAGAGACGAATAATGCAAATTCCCTCCATAGAGTGGGTGATTGTGAGGCAGGCTGTGCATGAGACTAATTTGCTGGATGCATTACTGACACCTGCTGTCTGGAGCGCATTTTTTAACAATGAAAACTCTCTCTTTTAAAGAACATGTAAAGCCTTAAAACAAATTAATGCAGTGTTCTTCTGAGCACTTCTGTAATCTACAACATTTTCAAGCATTTCTAGTTGACCTGTTTGCAGGACATGCCATAACCTCACTGCCTTCACTGTGAAGAGCCACCTATGCTGCTTAAATGAAAGTTGCGTTCTTCAAGGGGGTGGCCTCTTTGATCTTTTCAATGGGAAAAAAGATCCCCACTACATGTCAATAATATCCTCTAATGTACATGTAATGTAAATGGTTTACATTTCCTTTACATAGAAATAATTGTATGTATAGTATATGCCAGATTCAAAACTCACCTTGCAACGTTTTTTGAAGCAAATTTGCACTTTCAGAAGAGTTATTAAGACCCTTTTTCTAGAAGATAAAAATATGTTATAGCATAAGTATTTCAATCCAATATCATTAAAAAGCAAGATAGATTATATTTACAACCATTCTCTTAATTTCTGTACAGTAGAACATACATTATTTTGCAATTAGTTTGCACAGAACATTTCACTGCATACTTTGGCTTGAAGGTATAAAGAGCCATATCTCCTTTTCTGAGGCATTTAAGATAAACTAAAACAGATCAGGACAATCTTTGTACTACTATTGTGGAAACACTGTTGTATGAAGTGCAGTTCTAGCTAGCAGAATAAAGCAGCTAAACGGCTAAATATGCACAGAAAAAAATACTATAGGAATTGTAATCCAAGCCCTTATATTCAGTCTATTCAAATGAAATTAAACAATTTATAAGCATACCTGAAAATGGAATACAGTTTTTTTGGTTACTGATGATTGCAAATATCTAAGCAGAAAAAGATGTTTTTTTTATCAACACTAATAATCAGCCAAAATGTAAAATGGTGTAAGCAAACCATAGGGCAGTTTTTTCTAGCCTCACAGTTGTCCTTGCTCTCCGACTACCAGGTATTCCCAAAATCAATCTCTAAAAAATGATAGGCTTGAGAATCCTGAAGACAGCAAATTCCACTGCACAGACGTCTCTTATTGACAAACATAGTGCAGGATTTTTTGTGACCATGAACTACTGGCAGTTGCAAAAAAATATCCCAATTTATAGGTAAGCTCACTGGGCATTTTTTGCAAAAGTCATCAGAGTTACTAATAGGCAAATAATAAACCAAATGTGTAGCCATACATGCCATTAAATTCAGTAACAGAAGCTACAGGCCCAACTAAAAACAACTAACTTTCACAGAATTTTTAAGCGAAAACATGAAACTGTAATAGTTGTGCAGCTTGGTGTTTCCTGAACAAGTATGTTTTTGTGTATTTTTATGGTAATAGGCAGGTAGGTGCATTCTAAACACTTCTATTAATATTATTATAGCACAGAAGAGTACAGAGACTATCAAAACTACCCATTGCAGTGAGACAACTGCCTAAGGTATATATTTACCTTAGGCTGATGGAACTTATTGCTCAGAAACATTTGCAATGATTTATCTGTCTCTGAAACATCTGCCTTAGGCAGTGACATGCAACATGTGGCAATTTTTAGACCCTGACTCTTCTCTGTACTTGAGTATAGTGGAGAACAAGATACCCTGGTGTGCCATTAGCTTAAAACTTTTTTTATTTTTTAGAAAGATCATAACATAATAAATTGATCTTACCAAGTCTTCTATTTCTTTCTCCCAAGATTCTTTAATCTGAACAAATGAATTTAGTTTCTGCTCAGACAGAGAAAGCTTTTCTGTTTGCTCCAACAACTCCTTAGCCAAATCATTTGCCTGGTTAGGTTAATGAGATGAAATGAAAATAGCAATAAAAAAAAATAACAAAAAAAGGAATGATGAAAAGAATGAATGCAGAAAATAAACTAATAGCATTATTTTACAGACAAAACACTGGGAAAGTTTAAACTATATAAGACTATGAATAATTAAAGCAGCAACATAAGACTTTAAAGTGAAGATATGGTTTACAGAAGAGCTTATTTTCAGGGAAGCAAATTACTGCTGTGTGCTCCTTGACTACTTTAAACACTGAAGTTTCCTTTAAGTGCAAGCATATTATTGGTTGCTGTGGATTACTACTGCACCTGGGCAAACTTAGTGACTTTTTTTCTAAACAAAGGTGACATATTAATTATGTATATATATTTTTATATTTAATGTTGCTGGCCTTTAATGGTAATGGTATGTCAAAATTTGCCACGGTTTACTATTTCAGTATTACTTTTTCCAATTTAATTAAATCAGTGTTCCTTTTAACACTGCCACAGTATTACAAACTAATAATATTGTGGCTAGAAGTTAAAAAAAAAACAAAAAAAAAAAACGTAAAACATAAATAAAATAAGCAAAAGAAAAATAAAGTAAACAATGGTGAATGGTACAAACCTTGCTAGTTTCTGCACTCTTTTCAGCCTCAAGACTTTTAATTTTAACTTCAGATGCCTCAAGGTTCTCTTTATATCTCATGATTTCTATTTTACTTTCAGACTCTGCTTTCTGCACTGTATCAAAACTCACAAGAGTCTCTTCTGCAGATTTTATTTGAACTGTTAACTTATCAATGATCTGACTTTGCTCTTTGCATTTGGCTTGCAAAACCTCCAGTTCCTTTACCTTAATTTCAGTGTCATGGAGTTTACTTAAAGTGTCTTCCATTTCAATAAGATGTTGCTCTTCTGCAGTTTCCAACTTTGATTTCATGGTCTCTAGCTCCATTTCTTTTTCCTCATTAAATTCCTGAAGTTTAGTCTTCAAGCCTTCTATTTCATTTAGATGGACAGCGAGCTCTTTATCTTGTGCACTCTTCTGTCTGTCCATCTCTTTTTGGTGTTCTAATTTTAAATTTTCTATTTGAGCCTTAAACTCAATCAATGCAGAATTTTCCGCACTGGTGCCTTTATTGAAAGAAAGAGTTAGTTCTCCCATTGCTTCCTGATTTGAATTAATTGCACGCTCTAATTTTGACTTCCAAAGCTCAATTACATCTGAATTCTCCTTGTTTGCATGGTTTAGCTTTACCCTTAGTGTTTCATTATCTTTAGATATCTTCTCTGTAGATATTTTCAATGCCCCTATCTCCTTTGCATGGTTCTCTTCTGTATGTTTAAGCTTATTTTTGAGAGAATCGAGTTCACGATTGTGTTCTTTAGTCATTGTAGCAATGCTCTCTTGTAAAGAATTGACTTCTTGCAGTAGAGAAAGTGATGTATCAACATTGCCAGCTTGCTTGTCACTATCTATGTGTCTTTGTCTTAAATCCGCAACTTCTTTGGTTTTTAGAGCCAAGTCTTTTTCTAATTCCATGATGTGAGATTTTTCAGAAACTGTTGCCACCTGAAGTTCAAAATTCATTTTACGGAGAGACAAAAAGCAAGTATATTAAAACTTTCATTTTATACATACTAAACAGCAGTGTAGTTCAGTAACGTATAGTTAGAAAAAAACCTCATATTGAAAAATAAAGTGTCATATTAAATATCACCATTAGTTAACATTGTAGCATGCCATTAATAGTCCAGGTGTATAAGTATATACATTTCCCCACTATGTTGGAGACAAATGTCAGTCATTAAGATTAATTTATAGTTCTACAAAATCTTCAATGTCAAAAACAGTACCTTAGTTTTAGAAGTATCCTATACTATCTCGGTAATTGCACCAATAGAGCATTTACATAAATAAGTGTCCGTATTAATTTAAAAACATTACTTCCTTAAAGTGCAGAATTAAAGCTACCAACTAAGCTCACTAGGGCACACAACACACAAATAATACCTCAAGAAATTCTAAAAAGAAATCACAAAAACCACTCATATGCATCAGTGGAGAAAGGAATTTTTCCCCAGTAAGCAATACCCATACGTCTGTATCTGCTTAAAAAAGATAAATGAAAGTTAAACACTACATACAAAATACATACTATACTGGTCTTTTAAACAGAACACCAAAAAAGTAATATGTTATGGGTCTACACTATGAAGCATTTTTTTTTATCTACATTTTGTAACCTGTACTCAGATGTGATACAGACAGGGACAGACTATTATGGAATATGAAAATATCTGTTCAAATATTTTGTATTTGAGGTAAAAGCTGGGATATTTATTCCAATGTGCTTGCTGTGATTCTTATTGTAATGTGCTTGCTAACTGATCTTTATCAACAAATACAATCTTCTTTCAATAATACCTATGTTTGAGACAAAAAAAATTAAAAGGAACTTAGAAAATAACTTAGTACTAGTATGTTATGGAAGATTTAGTCTCCCAATTTAAAGTGCAAAAATATAAATCAATTCACAAAAGGCACTTGCTCACAAACATTCTGTACAACTTGCATCTTGTACAAGTTTTCTCCAATTTGCTATTTGCAAGGTGCAAAGTATAGTGAGCATGGACATAATAAGGAATCTCTGGAATTAAGCCGTCCTGTCTTTGCTGTGCTCGATTTGCATTTTGCACCTAAAAACGCACACAACTGACTGCATCAGAAATGATGCAATTCATAGCCATTTATTTGTGATTTAACAATGATATATACTGAGGAAATTTGTGATCTAAAGCTGCATTTTGCAGTATAAAAATTTGTTATACTCAATGTATTTGCTTTAAGAGCATTTTCATATCTTGCCACTGTTCCAAACTTGGTGCCAGTTGAGCAGCCAAGGGAGAATGACTGCCTGAGTAAACACACAGCTATGTAACTAGTTTCTGGGAATAGGCGATGATATAGGGTAAACAATAAAAACAGCTACCGTAATATTTTTGAAGCAATGATGATACAATCTTGAAATAAATGTTCTCAAACATTCTCATGCCTCCCACATTGGCTGCATTTGATGTAGCAGCTCTACTTAGTCAGCATCTCTCTCAGCTGCACCGTCCCCTATTCTCTCAGCTACACCATTCCTAATTCTCAAAGCAATATACTGGGGACTGTTGAATGGAAAAGAAAGTAGATTTTTTTTTATCTAAAAGTATTCACAAGGAAAGTCCAAGCTCCAAGCCATCTTTAAATTAGAATAATATAGCTCTGAATCTAAATCTTAACTAAAATTACCAATCTCCTGTTCAGAGGAGAAACACAACAAATAAAGGATCAATCAAATTACTCATTACATTATTGCAGTTTATGGAAGAATTGCCTATACAACTAGGCTCAACATGACAACAATGGGTCCAGAAAAAGACAGATGACACAAAGTTCAATATTGCTTGTGGTAAGCACAATTACAAGACTGGATTACTCCCAAGCACTTCCCCCAACTTCAGTTCAGTAGTGTTCTATCTATTAGGAACAGACAATCACTGCTACTTTTAGAAGTTATCAAAATAACTACTTTTTAAGGCAGAAAACCTGGGTGTTTCCCAATGTTTTCAATGAGAGGCACTTTGCAAGTGGGTGCTTTGATTGCGCCTTAAAGTATCAGAGAGAGTAAATTCCTATCCGCCCTTGATCTGTACTTCAAAAAATTAATATCTTTATTCTAGCACTTTAAAGTATTCCTGCAAACAAAAGTCAGGAACAGACTAGTTATAGTTTAACTCAAATAAAACTTTGAGTGAATCGTCTAAAGTCTTTCCTTATGCTATTTTTTACTTTACCAAAAGAGTTATTATAATGTTAGATATAATGTTAGATATAAAAACTTAAGGAAACACAAGGGGAATAAAGGCCACACCATTTAAAAGCATGCTGCCAATGTATAAACATCTCTCTGGCTCTCTGAAACTGCAGCCTTCTGTATTAGTCCCAGAAAGATAAAATCCTTATAAATGTTAAACTCTATATGCAATAACATCCATCAAATTCAATTAAACACAAGAAAGCAGATATTAGTGCAAACCCTACCACCGTAAGCAACTTTTTGTATTTCCAGCAGACAAGGGGCCTAAAATGCACTCATTACTTACTTTTAGAGATACTGGCCGTGTTTTGGCCTGTAAATAACAAGAAATGTCAATAGTGCAAAACACCATACACAGTTTTTGTTCTACCGGAGACCATGCAGTACCCAAAACAGTAAAAAAGCACAATAAAATATAACTATGGGGACAAAAATACAATATCTAGTTATGGAGCAACTCACTAGCATTACCATTCACAGGTTGACATTTCAGAAAAATATGGAATCATTGGATCCTATACAGGGGTCCTACCTCAGAATGAGAATTCTTTTTAATTTATTTTCTTTGGAGGTGTAATTTACACTGTTTCTGAACACCTTGTGTTTTGACTGGGAGGGCATATTTATAAAAATGTAAATTTGTGGGGAAAAAAATTGCAAAACTAGAAATGGGGAGGAAAAAAAAATGCCTGAATTTTGGCTAGGGCAGCGCCCATTGACTTCTACATTAACTTGCAAGCGTATATGTCAAAGTTTTACATCAGAGTTTTTCAAGTTATTTGCACTTAATTAATATTGAACATTCAAGGTTTTGAAACCATAATGTAAATCTATGAGTTTTAGAGCCATCTCAGCTACAAAAATTAAAAAAGAATTTGAGCATTGATAAAATCACCCCCCTAAGGCATGCAAGTAATTATTGGTTTTAAATTATTTTATGTACGTGGCGTTTTTCTTTTCCCCTATATTTCCACAAATAAAATAAACAATTTATGGGAAAAAAACAACAATATAATAAAAAGCAGCAGACTGGTCAGAAAATCAGTAGCTCCTTTCTCCCAGAGTAGCTAATATTAAAGCACTAAGGGGCAGATTTACTAAGGGTCGAATTTCGAAGTACAAAAAACTTTGAAATTCGACCATTGAATTAAAAAACTTTGATTCAAAGTTTTTTCTACAAATCTGGCAATCCTGCCGTCGAATAAAAGTGATTAAATCGTTTGAATCCAACGATTTTTAGCGATCGATCGAACGATTTTTATTCGACAAAAAAAACGTGCTGTGGAAGGTCCCCATAGGCTAACATTGCACTTCGGTAGCTTTAATTTGGCAAAGTATGAAGTCGAAGTCTTTTTTAAAGAGACAGTACTTGAATGGTCGAATAGTCGAACGATTTTTACTGAATATAGCCTATTCGATGGTCAAAGTACCCAAAAATTTACTTCGAAATTCAAAGTTTTTGAAATTCGAACAATCACTCGAGCTTAATCTGCCCCTAGGTGTTATTAATCATGGAAAGCCAGCCTTGGTTTCACAGGAAAAATTACCCTCAATTCTTTTACTTCTTTTCCACTGAATTTGTTTTACAGCCATAATGGGCTGTGAGTAAAGTCATAGGTTTGAGAAGGGTCGCTGTATCCACAAACAAAAACAATTATCCTTACATTTATACATGCAATAATATTACACATACGAAATTGGGCATGTAATAGAATACACCATCAGTACAGGACACTGACACTTTTTATCAAACAACAGTAGAATGTGTTTTAGTTAATTAGCTAGAACCATATATAAAAAGAGCACTTTAATTCCCATTCTCCTCTTCTGAGAAGACTTCTAATACAGGGGTGTCCAACTCCAGGCTTTAAGAACCATTACAGACCAGCATTTTAAAAATATCCCTGTCTGAAAGTGAGGTCACGGTCATTTTGATCACTTAAACTTTTCTGAACTGAGAATTAATTGAATCTATTGTGTTTAAGGCTTGTAGTTGGGTACCCCTGATCTAAAGACCAAAGTAAAAACTAGATGATAAGTTTTGGCTCCATCACTTCAAAATGAACTTTAGCTGAATAAAGTTATTATAAACAGTGTTTTTCCAGGGGTGTTTCCATTAAATATTGAAAACCATTACCCTAGTATCTTCTAACTCTCTCTGAAGTTTGTCAGCTTTGGTCTTTTCAAAGAGCAGGCTCTGTTCAAGCTCCTTAATGCGGGCATGCTCCAGTTTGGTCTGCGTCTGTTAGTAAAAAGGGAGAGGAAGAGAACACAACAGTGCCACCATCACATGCCAGCAAAAGAGGAAGGAGCTACATGCAGGCCGTGCTCCAGTGCCATTGGACCATAGATGAGCAAAGATGAAGCAGAAGAAAAACAAGGGGAAAAATGACTAATATGATGCTTGGAAAAGGGTGATCAAGATAATAAAGAAGACAGACAATGATGTGTTGAAAGACACACAGAAATGGAAATAAGTAGAAAGATAAGATAGGTGCATGCAGCAAGTAAAATTACATTTTTCCAGAATTAACAAGAAATGCATTAGCATTTTATATTGTTAATACTTTGGCAAGCTGAAATCTCCTCACTTGTTAATACAAAGCTGAGTATTAAGACATGGTACCGTTTCCCTGGGCAGCAATAGGATTAATGTGCACTAAAAACAAATGCACTTTATTAGTGTTTTAGCACTGAGTATGAATCTATTTAAGTGTCTATTAATTGTTTTGTTTTTTACTAAATAATTTAATAGAGATATGTTTGACACTACAGAAGCAGTTTGTTAAAGCGTTAATAGTATATGGAGCAGCAATATATTGTTTAAAGTTCGGGGCTCCATTTTTTCTTTTGGTAGCTAATGCTTGAGCACTCTAAACAACAATTCTTAAAACTAACAATTTAGTATAAATAAGATTTAACGATTTGCCTGCACTAGATATGGCCAAAAGTGTCTGGACACCCGTCTGTCCAACATCTCGTTCCAAAAACAACAAGGATTCCACCAGATATTAGAACATTGTAGGCACAATTTGTGTCCATTTAGTCACAACAGAATTAGTTATGATAAGCACATATGTTGGACAATCAGGCTGGGCTCCTAAGTTACAATTTAGCTCCTCGTTGTTCAGGTGGGTCGAGTTCAAGTAAATGTTTAGGCTTGTGAAGTTCTTACTACTTTCATCCCAGCAACCCAATTTTGTACAGACCTGTTCAAAGGGACTTTGTGCTGAAACAGGAAATAGACTTTCTCAAACTATTGCTGCAAGGTAGGAAACATGGAATTGGCAAGTAAGTCATTGTACACTGTAGCATTAAAGGAGAAGGAAACCCTGTATCCCCCACCCCACGTATATCCCCCTCCCTCCTCCCCCTAGGCTAACTTCCCCCGGCAAAATGCCCCATACTTTATACTTACCCCTCGTCGCAGATTCTTTGCGGCATCCATCTTCCGGGTCCTCTGTAAGCTGACTGGGAGATCGGTATGTCGGCGCATGCGCAGTTTGAGCAATTTGCTAGTTTTCGACAACTGAGCATGCGACGAGATTGACGGAGATTGCCGATCTCCCAGTCAGCTTACCGAGGACCTGGAAGATGGATGTCGTGAAGTCCGCTACCAGAATCTGCAACAAGGGTTAAGTATAAATTATGGGGCATTTCCCCGGGGGCCAGTTAGCCTGGGGGGAGGTGGGAGAGGGGTCTACGTGGGGTGGTGGGTACAGATTTTTTTCTACAGGGTTTCCTTTTAAGGTTTGCTTTCACTAGGGCCAGGGACCCTAGCCAGACAATTATTTCTCCTCCATCAAACTTTACAGTTGATGTTCTCCGGGCATCCACAAAAAACACATTGAAGAATGATACATCTGCAACACCACTGCAGACAAGACATGGTTTGGTGAAAACCATTTTGTTAAGCCGCCAACAGACATCGCACTTTTTAAAGACTTCTTAAATATGATCAAGCAGTCTGAAAAAGTAGTATAATGGAAGAAAGCTTTTTCAAGCAAGGGCGGTCCCATCCGGAAATCCTCCAAGTTTCCTACCTTGTCAATGAACTCATTAAAGCTCAATATATAACTATGAATATATAAAAAAACCGTGTGCCACTTTATAACACACATACATATAAAAGTATAACGGACTATATTTATTTATTTATTTATTTTTTTTAAATGGAAACTTTTTGGTCTAACTTCCTTGTTTTACTTAGCTTGACTATTTATAAAATCTAATTTCTTTTTAAATCAATGTTTATCATTCCACTCTATTTTAAAAAATACAAATCACACAAGACATTTAGGACAAAATTTGCTATCTATTTTAGAACTGGTGAAAGTCATTTTTTCCTGTGGGGAAAAATGTAACAAATCTTTGAAATATATGTTGCTCCTGGATTGCTTTATCTGATTTTACTACCAATTTTATATTTGTATGAGCTAGAAAGATTTTTTCAATGTTTTATTTAGGCAACAGTTTCTAAAAGTCTGTGAGGCTGCTGCACACACTTTAAAGGAGATAATGCCCTGGTGCTAACAGAGGTATTGTATAGAAATGCTGTTGCACTCTAGGGGGCTTTTGCAGTCAAAAACTTTATTTATATATAAATATTTATAGTAATGTTTATAGTTTATAGTAAATATTTATAGTAATGTCACTTAGAATTACATTTTCTTTTATTATGAAAAAACTGTTTCTGGATGGAGATCCCTTTTAAAGAAAAATGTTTTCAGTTCTCTTCATAAGTGATTGTGACTGTACTCTGGTAAGCAGTGACAGATGACCTGTTTGTGCCACTGTTTTCCATCTAAACATAACAATGGTCAAAGCATCCTATTTGCCATAAACGTAATAGTTCCCCCTCCCCAACAAGGTAATTAGGTATTGTAATAATTATTAACCTATTTTAGTCAATCAAATCAGCATTTCTTTAGGGAAGCATTAACAGAAAAGTCATTCAACAGATCAATTTGGAAATCATTGCAGAACTTTGTTCATAAAACTGGTGTAATCTACAAGCAAGGTGCCTCTTTGCAAAGTAACTAGAACCGGTGATTGGCACCATGACACTTCCAGTTTTACAAACCTTAAAATTATAACTCAGACTGATTATAGATTGTGAAAAGCATTAGCAAGCAAGAAGCATTGCTGGCCTGTGAGGATGATGGATTTCAAGTGTATCTGCCAGCTCTGTAAAGCTCTATCTATGGTGACAATGCTGGAAAGAATAGCTCCTCTTTGTCCCATTTTGGACTGTTCCTTTTACATGTACATCATGGTTTAGAATCTACAGCTGAACAAATCCGCTGACCGTATTTAATTGCTTGACTTAATCTGCATAATCATCCATGTGGTATGAACTCATTACCATCAGAAAAAAATGTTATTTTAATGCAAAAAATGAAAATGTGCTGGCAATATTTTACCTCTAAATCACCCATTGTGATAGACTCTTCTTCAACACGGAACTGAAGATCTTCAACTCTCCTGGAATACAAAAATCACATAATATAGTTAGCATCCATGACAGCCTTGCAAGATTTTTTCTTGGAAAAAGACTGGATGATTGTGTTCCCTTGTACCAAATACAAACTATAACATAATGATCTAAGTGCATCAAAGAAAATTCAAAAATACACTAAAAAATTACAACGTCACAGTCATCCCATATCTGGCCAGTCCTACGCTCAATTTTCATCTGATTCATTAAGAATTCTATTCCTTTATTTTACTTTTTTAAACAGGGACTAAGTTTTACCTGCAACTTACTTGCTGCTTTCAAGGTTAAAACTCCCAAACATGGTTGCCCGTTTATTGGCCACCACTGGGATCACCTGAATATAGCTGGAAAGGGTGGGAGCTACAACATGGAGCTGGCTACTGCGCCTGTTTAAACAATAACAAACAAGCTCAACACAAATTTTTTAAACCATTAGGCGGGCTGCAATGAGGCCTCGTACCCTCGCCTAATGGTTTTAAAAATTAGTGGTGAGCACAACTTTCCTTTGTTTGTAACACTGCATTTTTGCTTTTACCACATAATCACCTTTTCTCCTCTTCCAGTTGGTTTAGAAGTTCAACCTTTTCCCTGTCAGCTGCTTCTACCAAAGCACGCAACTGATCCATTTTAGCTTCCATTTCTTCCACATACTAAAGGCAAATAAGAAAAGGGATTTAACCACATGAAAAATACATTGATGATCTTTTTCTGCATTTGATGCCTTGCTGGGCAGGCAACCGCTCACAACTGGTCCTAAACAGTCTCTCATTATAATTGGCCTAACATATTTGGTGCAATTGTAACTGCACCAACAGGGTGTTTACAATACTAGAGCATTTTTTTTTTAAACCACCCCCCCAAGCTGTTTTACATGTTTTTGTAAAAGCTATAGAAATTAAGTGAGAAGTAGCTGTGAAGCCACAAGTAAATACATGAAATGTAAACCTCTGATATAACAAAAAACTTTTAGAGGTGAAAACAGCAGCTCTTGTTATCACTTGTGTTACTCAAATCTAGTTTACTTTTGATGGCCATACAGGGGACAGCAGAACAAAAAAATTTGAAGCTTGCTGATGTTTAACTGATCTGTAAATATGCAGAGAAAGATACTAGTACAGAATATGGTAAACAGTAAAAGATATTTGAAAGCAAGATACCTGTGTGGAAAAAAAACCTAATGTCACATCTCCAAAGTTAGTTATACTCGACCAACCTTTCCACTTATAAGTTAAACTGTTGCAATGCGAGAATTTCATTTTTATATTTATATTCTTAAAAAATAATCTGTGAAGCAAAATTTTGCAGATGCTGGGCAATAACAGCTTCTAACCCACTGCTTGTAAAACCAATGGACATATTGTAAAAGTCTAATATTTAAAATCTTAAGTGTCACACTTATAACTTAATAATCTTAGGATTAGTTGGCTATATAAAAGGTCAAAAGCTGAATGTGTTTAAGTGGCTTGTACAAAACCAACAATGACTTTTACCTGGTCATGCCCATGGCGTATCACTGTTAACTCTTGTTCAACCTCTCCTACTTGACTTGTGGCTTTGGCAACTTCAGCTCTCTCCATGTCCCTTTCAGCCATTAGTTGTTCGATATGTTGCTGTTTTTCTTTCAGAGCTTCTTGAAGAGCTGTTGTGCCAGAAATTTTTCTTGCATATCGGGAAGATGTTTCCGTTAACTAGAGAATAAGAATCAAATAAAATATATTTATAATTATATAATAATTCTAAGAATAAGGGAATTGTGTTAATATAAGCCTACAGAAACGTCCAAACTAGAATTAGATGGTGGCTGATACTGTTATAGTCAAGTGCAACTTATGAAATTATCATCATTATCAGGGGGGGGCGCATCTGAAATGAAGCAGCTGCACAAAAAAGTCTCCAAAAAGCCTGAGCATCCATGCAGAGGAAGCAAAAAAATTATTTGGCATTAGGGATGCAATATAAGCATAGAATATTCTATTTTAATAATAATGAAAGGATTCACTAAACCAAGAATATGTCCATTGGGATTCAAATATAAATGTTTGCATTATAAAAGCAACTGTGATTCTAAGCAGCTTTCCAATATTCCAAATTTTCAATGATTATTATTTGGTAATGTTTTGTGAATGCAACTTCTGTCCGTTTTTTGCTATAGGTGAACAGTCACCTATAAGTTAGAAAACAAAAGAAAATATCTGATTTATGGCTATGGGTAACATCATTGGTAATATTGGTCTCCATTGTTAATAAATATGCCCCTTAATGGGGATGACCACCCAAAAATAATTTGTCTAATGAAAGAAAATATCATTCTAAGCAACTCAACAATATACATTAATTATACATTTTCAGTGATTTAAAGTTGTGAATGTAATCGAAATGCTGGAAAGCTGGAAATAGTACCAGTCTGACCCTTTCTGTTCTCGACTTCTAACTTTTTGAACAGAAGTCCTTTTTCCTTCACACATGACAGGTCTGATGATCTACTGATAATCTGACTTCTGATACAGATATTGCAAAATTCAAAGCCACCAGAGCAGAGAAAAGCAAAGGACAAACGGATGCTACTGTAATAGCAATTGTCGATAATATACATATTGTCGATAATATACCAATTTAATGATTATATACATGAAATACATATGAAACAATTTTCATTATTTTTTTCAATTATATAAAGATATCTATGACCTACCAGTCCTGTGCGACTTGGTTTGTTGCTTACAGAGGAGGAGATGGAGCTCAGGGAACTTATGGAAGAAGCACTTGGGCTGCGTTTCAGTGATGCTGGGGTAGTGGGCATGGTAGCAATTTTTCTTACGGAGGTTTTTGCTTTAGCTGGAGTGGTTGAAGGAAACCCAATACGTGTAACTTTATGTACAGGTGCAAAAAGACCATACTTTGGCTGACACTGAAAATACCTTGAAACAAAAGAAGCAAACTTGTCAGAAGAATTACATAAAATATGGTATGTATTCTTGAAGGTCCTGTAAAATAAACATTTACAACTGATTGAGAGGACTCACCCTACCTATCCATAGATGTCCGCCAAAATGTATTTTCCCTTTTTACACAACGTTACATTCTTTACTAACAACTCCTTTTTTCCCAGCCCTGTCCCATAACTTGGAACACACAGATACTCTGTATATTCAAAAGTTTTTTGTGGTTTTAAAATCATATACAGCTCTTAGACATGGCCTTTAAACTGCTCTCGGGATGCAATGGATTAGTTACTTAAAGCAACCGGCAGAAGATCTAGCAGCCAGAACTGTAAGAGAAATGGAGACGGCAAAAGAATATAACCAATATAAATTAAGGATTACAATCTAAGCAATTAATATACAGGTGAACTTCACCTCTCCAGCGATTTTTATCCATTTATCTACAGTACACATGCCCTGCGGCCCTCACTCTAACAGCATCATCATCCCCCATCAACTGTTTTCCACCTCCCAAAGTGCAAAACTGTGTATGGTTCTGCTCAATCCCTGCCATTCAACCTAGGAATGGAAGTGATGTGAGCAAACATGGTGGCCAGCATCATGCAGCTCTGCAGGAAGCACTAAAGGCATTAAGTTAGAATAATTGGGGGGTGTAATGTGTTTGGGGTGTCCTGGAGCGTATAACTGACAAAAAAATTTGCAAAAGTGGTTTTACTTCACCTTTCAGAGATATTCATCAATATTTTACAGAAAATGTGAATGGCTTTTTTAAGCAGTAGTTGATATTCTTCAAACAGAAATTGCAATTTATGACAAGGATGATTTTCATTGCAATGGTGATCGATTTAGGAGTGCACAAACAATTACGCATTTTAATACACTGGCCACAATTGCAACAAGGGAAGGCTACCTTGCACCCATAATTACACTGGGAAAAAATATTTTACATTGCAATTGGGCGTGTAAATATGCATTCAGGGTGTAGTTTTGGGAATCAATGAAATAGAGCTTGAGCAGTGAGTGTACATGCTATTTTCATTAACAACAAAATTCAACACACAGCAGCCCTTTTCTTTGGATTTGTGTGGCCTATCACTTCTTCTCTGAACAGTTGCTGCTACTATACAAAAACTAGACTTACAGGTGGCAGGGGAACATCAAGCAGGGCAGAAATCAGACAAACTTGTTGGAAAGGTACCTTCCTATAATGTAACTATGTTGAAATTCGTTGAGTTCTTCAACATGATCTATTCTACTGCCAACGTTTGTTGCCTGAGATTACATGGTTGTGTTCATATACCTGTGTCAGCAACAGGCGTGTCTAAAATAACTAATTCTACTAATTAAATGGGGTGTCTGTAAAATTTTGACCATTATTGTATGTGTGCATGACTCAACACATTTATTAATAAGGTAAAACTGTCAACTACTACACAAGTGGTTTTCTTTAACAATATTAATAAAATACAATAATCAATGCGTACAGCCTATGCAACTGTAAGGAAGAAAAAAAGCAAACAAACACGATGTTTAAAATGTTACAACAAATTTGCATCTTTCATTATTTCTTAAGATAAGTAGGGCAAACAGGAAAACTGAAGCTACTCAATGTCTGGTCCTTGAAGGATGATAAATAGATCATCAAAGCTCAAATAATCTGTGTAACCACAAACTGGAATAAAAGTTTTGCAGCGATTCTGCTGGAGTTATCCTTCATTATTTTGATTTACTGGCACAGTGGAGTTATTGGCACAGAGCAACCTAATCGGAAGCAGAACATTCAATTCCTCTTCAGCTGTACAAATTACCAACAACCCTTTACCTTGGAGCTCAAATCTCACTGCGTAAAGAGATTTTTCATCTGTGGACTAATTATCTACAACGCAAGGACTAAATATGGAGTATCTTCAAGTTCCCTGTTTGCTCAAAAATTAACACACAATATATTTTTTTTTCTATTTTCTTTAATAGACAAAAAGCATGTTTAGTACAAGTCCAATTAATTCACGTTGACACGAGTGGATATGCTGCCCCTTTGAATTTTACTATGCAGAAAAATGGGTTTTTTTTCATACAAGAGTGAGCTAAAAAACTAAAACACAAGTTCTTTTCACCAAAATAAAAACAATGACATGTGACACTCACCTTGTGCCTGCCACTGCTCCATCATTTTTTCCCAAAGGCTCATCTAATTCAACTCCACACCATTCTCCTTTGGCAAAATCTGTATCTCCCAGAAAACGAATAACACCAGCTTTTGATCCACTCACCTGTGAACAGACGTTGCATAAAACCACCATTATTAAGGATATGTCCTAGTAAATATTCACAAACACATTCAAAATCTTGGAAGTAGGGATGCACAGAATCCAGGATTCGGCCAGGATTCTGCCTTTTTCAGCAGGATTTGGCCGAATCCGTCTGCCCGGTCGAACCAAATCCTAATTTGCATATGCAAATTAGGGGCGGGTAGGGAAATTGTGTGACTTTTTGGCACAAAACAAGGAAGTAAAAATTTTGCATATGCCTAAACTAAATTTTTCAAGTTTAAAGTCTCTCTGTATTAACCCTATCAAAAAGCTTCCTATTTATGAAACACATTCAAGTGGTTTCTGCACTCCATTTTTGAGTACTCAAAATTCACCTATTTCTGCTTATGAAATACTCTACTCTTATCACAGGCAGAGGGCCATTGTTTGCTCACGGTCTCCCACTGCACTAATCTCATCAAACTATTTAAAGGGATACTGTCATTGGGAAAAAAAAATTTTTTCAAAATGAATCAGTTAATAGTGCTGCTCCAGCAGAATTCTGCACTGAAATCCATTGGTCATGTGACTTGCGCCTGCACTTTAGGAGAGAAATGCTTTTTGGCAAGCTGCTGTTTTTCCTTCTCAATGTAACTGAATGTGTCTCAGTGGGACATGGGTTTTTACTATTGAGTGTTTTTTTTTTCTCAACAATGTTTTATTGGGTTTTCCTAAACACAACAGATTATGGTTTGAGTGTTGTTCTTATATCTACCAGGCAGTTGTTATCTTGTGTTAGGGAGCTGCTATCTGGTTACCTTCCCATTGTTCTTTTGTTTGGCTGCTGGGGGGAAAAAAGAAGGGGGTGATATCACTCCAACTTGCAGTACAGCAGTAAAGAGTGATTGAAGTTTATCAGAGCACAAGTCCCATTAGCTTAAAAACATGGTTGAAGAAGCAGAAGCTCCCATTACTGGTCACTGAAAAGTAAGGACAGTAAGGTCATAGTATGTCTGGGATCCTGTACTTAAATACTAAGCCTGCCTGTTACCACTATGAGTTCTCACCTGAGGGAAATGCATTTGTTATCTAGGTCCTATTAGAATAACTATTTACCTGTATTTACTCTATGGCAGGTCAGTAAAAAAAAAAAAAAAAAATAACACGTTTATGTCAAAAACATGAGGCAATTTTTTCAAGAAAGCTTGCTTATTATATTTGCAGTTACTTTTATGATACTACATCAAAGAAAATAATTTGTGCAACAGTTGAATTATATTATCCATAATTAGCATTATAAACTGTGTTTCTTCCCTAGCTGAAGATGGCAAAGATCTACTTTTAATTTAGATAAAATAAATTTTTGTAAAAATACAGTATTTCAATTTTCAAGTAAAGTAGGTTGACCAATGTATCAATGATATCTATGTAAATAAACTTGTGGGCTTTTTTTTTTTTTTTTTAATTCCTTTTAGGGATTCACCGAATCCAATATTTTGGATTCGGCCGAACCACCAAATCCTTCGCGAAAGATTTGGCCGAATACTGAACAAATCCTAATTTGCCTATGCAAATTAGGGGTGGTAAGGGGGGAAACATTTTTTACTGCCTTGTTTTGTGACAAAAAGTAACGCAATTTCGGTGGAATCCGAATCCTGCTGAAAAAAGGCAGATTCCCAAATCGAATCCTGGATTCGGTGCATCCCTAATTCTTTTCTTGATTTTTGTTAATTTACTCTCATTTATTCTATTACTTGTGACACAGTAGCCTGCCAGTGAAGACAGAGACCCAAAAATAGAACCAATATGATTCCTGTGTTTGGCTCTCATCATTTAAGTTTGGACACAATCGAGGTGGAGGGTACAAAAGATTCCCCGTAAGACTCGTAGATTGATGCATGAGAGAATTGTGAAAAATAAATTTGGGCAACTGGAATTGGCAAATGGCACATAATTCCTATGACAATGAGCACAGTGTAATTTGTCCAAAGTTTTATTAGTACTTTAATGACAAGGAAAGTTTGAATTCAAAAGGAGTTTACTAGTAAGTTAGTTAGTTCAAAAAAATGGGCTGCATTTCACTGCAGTGGACTATTGAGTCCCCAGATACTGCTATCACTATATATCGCCCCTGCTGCCTTACAAGCAGGGTGATATAAACAAATTTTCTAATTTAGATTGAAACAATACAGAGAGGACAAGACCATGCAAAGTTCAAACTTCCCATGCCCTGTGAAGTCTCCCTGATACCTACTTTTTCAAAAATGCTGCATGCTGGTTACTTTGGGGTATAGGAAAGAGAGAGACAAAAAGAAGACCTCATGCAAACATTTAGGAAGAAATATCTGCAAAAGGAATAAGTGGACCTGAAAAATAATGGATCCTTTTAGGAGAGGAGCTTCAGACTAATCAACAAGACAAAAGTTTCTCAGATAACTTTTTCTTTTCCTTTAAATGAGAATACTGTGATTTCTTAATTTGAATATTTGTTTGACTGAAAATGGCTTACATTGCTAATAAATAAAAACTACAGTTTGGGAAACGGAATCACACTGGAAAAAATAATTCGATCTAAATTTATGCATGCTTCAATAAATTTTGATTTCATTTACATTCTGGCTTTTCATTTACATTTCTGGACAAGTTTATTAATTATATTCAAATTAAGGAAAGCAGATATAACAGCTGGTGGAGTAAAAATTCATCCATGTCAACTGACAAACTAAAAATAGATCCCTAAAGACATGAGACCTTCTGGCTGGATGTTAAAATAGGAAGTGAAGAGTTAATTTTCCAAGCACAGTAATGATATGTTGGCATTTCAGTTGTTTATTAAAGGAGATCTGATAATGTACAAAGCCATCAATAATCAATGTCATATTTCTACATAAAAATGGGTGTATTATGAAAAGATATATTTCATCCTGTTATAAAAATACCGTATATTGGATCCAGCTTGGGGATCAGTGAAAGCATTTGGCATCATGCCTTGTGCTTTTATATGGTTAGCAACTCCTTGGTGACTTCTACTACTCATATATTAATATGCTTTACCATAGGACAAAAAAAAAAACAATCTAGCCAAGCCACATATGTAAAATTTGGAAAATACAGTTGTTATTTTAACATGTAAGAGTCTCCCAAATTACACAACATATAACATTTGTGTGTTAATCCAAATCCTGTAATTTATTCCTGTAATTTATTTTGCAAATAATTTCTAATGGATCAAGTTTAAGTTCAACCTACAGATATTCAATTAGGTTTAAATCAGGGGAATGTAAGGGCCATTCCGAAATCTTTGTCTTGTAGGAGTAATTAAGCTTCTTGTTGAACGTTTCACATCAGTATGTAGAATTTGCGACATCCATTATTCTCTACACATATAATTTTTTCTTGTGCAACTGGCTGCTACCCAATCCCAAATACAATGGATCCACTCCCATGTTTAACAGTTGCAAAAGGTGTTTTCGTCAATTACTGCTGAATTTTTTCATCAAAAGCTTCTGTATCAATTAACTTAATTTCAGATGATCACTCAGAAAATTGCTTAGACAAGCCCACGGTTGTCGAGAGATAGCCCAAAGGGTGTCTGACTTTATTTAGCTCTACAACTGCCAACAGGTAAAGCCAAATGTTGATTAAGGTCTAATGAGGTCATTAGGGTCAGGGACCTTGCAAAAACAGTGTCCATCACTGGACATGTGCAAGGGTGTTCACATTTTTGCACGACACAATTACAATATTCTTTGTTCCTATGTTTTGGTTTATTATGTAACTGGGCATTAAACTTTACAAATATGTGGTTTTTAACATATTTATTCCTGCAGTAGTTACTTTCTACTTTTCATATATGAAATTAAGTAAATATATAGTTTAGAAAGAGGTACCCAAACGTTTACATTCAACTGTATCACACACACATTAAGTTGAAGTACCACCTTTTATAATAAATGTAAAAATAATATATCAATTAAATAAATGTCAATTTTACAAAAGTTTTTTTTTTCCCAAAATGAGGCCGGTTTCACTAGGGAGGTTGACTTGAAATCTGTTTCATGTAAGAGCAAATAAAACTAATGTGGAACTGCTAGTATATATATGATTTTACGTTAGCCTTTAGGTCAATCTTTCCTTTAAACAGCAAACATTTAAATAATAAGTAAACTTTTTTTCCCTCTCTAAAATTACCCTAAACAGCCCATAGAATAACATACCTTTCTCTCTGCGTTTTCACAATGTTTCACAAGCAGCTCAACGACTTTCCTTGTTTAGCGTGAAGTTCTGTCCCTTTCCTGTTCTAAGCTCTCCTCCTCCCTTTGACTCTAAAGACCTCAAAGAGGTGCCTACTGTAAATGTTCACTGCCTCTGCTCCAATTGAATTCAATCAGGCATCTCTTTGAAGTCTTCATAGTAGGAGAAAGTTTCACAAAAGGAAAGGGGGCTGAGCTTAATGCAAGACAAGGAAGAAGCTCAGTTGAAGTTGAGCTGCTTCTGATACAAAAGTTACACACGACAGAATGAAGGAAGAAATGTTATTCTGGGTACTGTTCAGAGTAATTTTAGGACATTTTAAAATAAAAGGCTTACTTTTCCTTTAAATGCACATAGGTTTTGTTCATATTTAAATAATCAGAATAAACTCTCCAGAACTCTTCAGAAGAAATAGTAACATTCTAATAAATACAGATAAGGAAAAAATGTTTGTAGTAATGGATGAGATAGGCAAAGTAACCATTCTATAATCCCTGCTAAAGGCAAAGAGACAACAATCGACTCCACTAAAAGACAGTTTAAAATAACTAGATGGCTTACCAAAACTCTGTCACCTAATTTAAGCTCTCGTTCTTTTTTCACAGATCCTGTTTCAGACAGGTTTGATATTGATTCACTTGTTGTCCTTGTAAGATTGCTTAATTGGGCTGGGGTAGAGGATTCCTTTGCAGATGGTGTGGAGCTTTTTAGTGGTGTCACTACTGAGGCTGGAGCAGTCGTTACAACCGGAGATGTATTTGTACAAGACACAGAGGTTGGAGAAGTAGATCTGGAAACAGGAGCAGTTTGAGTACCGTTGCTCTCCTCTTCCAATGGTTTTCGTAATAATTTTGATGGCCTTGTGAATATTCCTCTCAAGGCTTCACATTGAAAGTATCTAACACCAGCCACAGCACCATCATTTTTTCCAATGACTTCGTCCAATACTATTCCCGCCCATTGTCCAGGGGCAAACTGAGTCTCACCAAGGAACTGAATGCATCCAGGTTTATTACCATTTACCCAGACCCTCTCTCCAACATGAAAATCATCCACAAATTCTTCTGTAGTCTCTGAAGGGGGGGCAGGGGCTGGTTTTTCTGTTGCTGTTTTTACAGTTGGGGCTGCAACAGGCAAAGAAAATAGATAAGCACAAGACACATTTTTTGTTATCAACTAATTCACCAAGAAAAATCAATATGATAAGTATCTTTACTTACAATGGGGTTACAAGTACCTTCAACTATAAATACAAATCTGCAAGCAGCTGCAGGTAGCCTTTTTTTTAACATCAGTCAGCACAATTATTGTATTCAATAACCAACAACACATTTCGCAATACATATATTTGTTAAAATTCCCATTTTTCTAGTTTGTAAAAATGTTACCGTGATTATTCACCCCTCTTTTTTTGTGGTCATGGTTTCATATTTTTTTAAAGGTTTGTCATATCAATAAAAATTGTGAAAACAATGTTTATTAAAGGGATACTGTCATGGGGAAAAAACATTTTTTCAAAATGAATCAGTTAATAGTGCTGCTCCAGCAGAATTCTGCACTGAAATCCATTTTTCAAAAGAGCAAACAGATTTTTTTATATTCAATTTTGAAATCTGACATGGGGCTAGACATATTGTCAATTTCCCAGCTGCCCCAAGTCATGTGACTTGTGCTCTGATAAACTTCAATCACTCTTTACTGCTGTACTGCAAGTTGGAGTGATATCAACCCCCTCCCTTTTCCCCCCAGCAGCCAAACAAAAGAACAATGGGAAGGTAACCAGATAACAGCTCCCTAACACAAGATAACAGCTGCCCGGGAGATCTAAGAACAGCACTCAATAGTAAAAACCCATGTCCCACTGAGACACATTCAGTTACATTGAGAAGGAAAAACAGCAGCCTGCCAGAAAGCATTTCTCTCCTAAAGTGCAGGCACAAGTCACATGACCAGGGGCAGCTGGGAATTTGACAAAATGTCTAGCCCCATGTCAGATTTCAAAATTGAATATAAAAAAATCTGTTTGTTCTTTTGAGAAATTAATTTCAGTGCAGAATTCTGCTGGAGCAGCACTATTAACTGATGGGTTTTGAAAAAAACATGTTTTCTGATGACAGGATCCCTTTAAGATTTGCATATGATTATTCCCATAATGCCTTCTATGTTTTGTGAAGAATCACTGAATAGCCTCAAATTACACCAGACCCCAATTGTAGCACAAAAACAGACAAGGGCTACTTGCAGCCCTCTCACTAAAGTCAGTGGCAAGCGACTCTCAATGAGTAGATGACTATGAATGCTGGCACAGATATCAGTGATCTGAACACATGACAGTACCCAAACACGAAAGACATAAGGGTAGAGGATGAAAACACAGAGAAACTCCCAAAGTTTACTAATAGCATGTAGATAGGCTATAAAAACAATATCTAGGCTCCTTTTAGATGCATTTCACAGACTTGAAAACAACCAACCTAACCAATTCTTCAGCTGCACTCGTTCATGTCCATGGGTTATTCCTTTGCAAAGAATTGGCTGTTTAGGAAATGTGATCTTGGTGTGGCTGAGCATCTGTCCCAAAAAAGTAACTTCACTCAAACAGACAGCTTCACAGGAGACATATGTGGAGGGTGTTGGAAACACATCACTATTTGAAACTACATGACATTTAATAGATTCAGCTTTTTTTAAAAAGGATCAGTAGCATCTACAAATGAAATGGTTTCAGTTGAATTGACAAACCTACAATGACTATAAATTTTTTAAACAGCAGCCCTGGTTAGATTGCAGTGTGTTTGCTTATGGGCTCTGGTGTCTGCAGATGTCTATTGTCAGTTCCCTACGCAAGCTAGCACCAAGCAAGGCTAACATGCTTTACATGCCAGTGGAGGGTAAGATAACATATCCTTGAAGTGAAATTAGAAACCCTTAAATTATTGTGAGCTAATCCATATAGAATATTTTCACATTTTGGCATTCCCAGGCAGTGTTCTCATCCTAAATTGTTTTCTAGATGGCTTGGTGGGGGGAAAAAATATACATTTCCTAAAATTGTTGGAAACTACAAGCTCACAATAACCTGGCGCCTTTCTGGGGGAGAAACAAGAAGAGAATGGGGGCCAGGAACCCCTGTGGCCACCTGGATGTCAAGGTGACATAGCAGAACCAAGGAGCTTATACAAACACTACTAGATCAATATATATTTTCAATATACAAATGAAATGAGGATACAATGACACTGTATTGCAAATAATGAAACAGATCAAGGCTTGATCTCTATTTCCAGTAAAACTGCACTTATGTCACTCTTCACCCCAGCATTCAATGACCCGCAGTCATCACCATTAACTTTAAAGTTCAATTTTAAAAAGAATTAAAAGCAATTCAAAAAGTCTATTTCTGGTGAACAATCTGAAAACAACTAAAGATGAACAACCCCTTTCAAGTT
The DNA here is from genome assembly GCF_017654675.1 of Xenopus laevis. NCBI lineage: Eukaryota > Metazoa > Chordata > Amphibia > Anura > Pipidae > Xenopus > Xenopus laevis. Next base: position 150,116,266 of record NC_054372.1, on the reverse strand, counting down.
TAATGCTCCTATCTCTAGTGTTTCAGTCTGGCAGCTCAGGGATCTAGCTGCAGCTTTTGAACTGTTACAATTTGCTACATTGGTTGATACATTTCTCAGCAGCAGCATCTGTGGAATATTAGCAACTCTTGTATCAATTCTAACAGCTGCCTTTAATTATTATGCTCAGCATGGCCAAAGATATACAAAAAATTGTATCAATCCCACTCCCAGAGCTGCTTCAAAAAGATGTGAAAAATGAAACGTTAAACTTCAGTATTATGAAACCACTCACAAATAGAAAGTAACTGAAAAAGTGTCTTTATTTCAGGTAAACTATCTGAAAACTATTGACCATGAATGCATTGCACAATACAAAGCAAGTGAACTCACAGTTAATATATATGTGCTCTTGCTTGTTATGTTCTTGCTTGCTTGTTATATTTTTTCTTCACAGTTCACAGTGATTTAATTTAAAGTAGATGCTCTTACCAGTGACGGCAGATGATTTAGCAGCAACTGCTCCAGGTTTTGCTATTCTGGAAGGTGCCTTTAGCCCACTAGGCTTCAGGGAACTCATTCTTTCATTGAAAAAGCTACAATTTCCCACAAATTGTTATCTTTTGGTAATCATTGATTCCACAGCATCTGCTTCCTTCAGAAGGTCCAACGTTAACTGTAAAAGACGAAGTAAAGGTAAGTATACAATCCCTATACCATGAGCTGTAAATACTAACTTAGCACAGAATAAACTCAAAACAAACTTGCAGTAAACAGTCATTTTTAGATACTGGAAGAAAACCAGATATTGAAGTACCTGCTTAGCTTAGAAGAACCTTTAAAAAAGCATGTGTGCCTAAACAACACAAACTACTTCCCGGCAATTATGTATAACCAAAGATAAAGAAATACTCTACTCATACAAACAAAAAACAGCCCCATGCTCACCCAACAACAATATTACCAGACTATCAATCGATCCATTCAGGGACCTTATCTTTAACATGAAGAAGATCCCTGCATTGATGGAAATGTTAGGTTATGTAGTTATGTAGCAAAAGATATTGCCGTCACCCTAAGTATGGTTAAAGAAGAATAAAGTGCTAAATCAAAGTCCTGACCTCAGTACAACTAAATATTGTAGAAAAACCTGAAGCTGATCTGTATGTAGGAATGGGCTAAAATTCCTCAAAGTCAATGTGCAGGACTGATCAACAGTTACACCAAATACAGAGTTCTATAAGATACAATACTGCTGTTCAATTTATTTTCAGATAAGAGACACAAAGTATATAAAGGCATCGTCATACATTAAGTCTACCAGAAAATCATTTATACATTAAATAAACCAAATAGGCTGGTTTTGTTTCCAATAAGGATTACGTATATCTTAGTTGGTATCAAGTAGAAGGAAATGTTTTATTATTACAGAGAAAAAGGAAATCATTTGTAAAAGAAATTGGATTATTTGGATAAAATGGAGTCTATGGGAGACGGCCTTTCCATAATTTGTAACTTTCTGGATAATCAGTTTCCAGAAAACAGATCCCATACCTGTCCTGTTTTATTATTACAGAGAAAAAGGAAATAATTTTTTAAATTCTGGATAATTTGATTATGACGGAGTCTTGACGTAATTCGGAGCTTTCTGGATAACGGGTTTCCGAATAACGGATCCCATACCTGTACTTTTAAAAGTATTCTTATGTACTTTCTGGCCTAGTGCTTACAGGGACCATTTAAAAAATATATATATATATATTGTTTCCCCCAACTGGAGTGCAGGTTCTTTTAGCATGCACCGCTGGCAGGGGAAAAAATTACCTTTGTGAAAATGACAATTTGTCTATGAAGATTCTCATTTATCCAGGTCATGATATACAGAATCTAGTAGAATTTAGTCAAAGGCAAATGGACATTTAGAAGGGCAGATAGAGGACAGTTGAGAGAGGCTGCTGTACATCAGGGGGTTTAGTTCTCCTCTAAATATACTATAAAGTAAGTTATACATTTACTAGCTACTTTAGAAATTATTCTGTTTTTGACTGAAAACATTATCAATTCAGTGCATCCCTACTGCCAATTAAATTCACCTTTACTTCAACTAAATATAATTACTTTTCTTCAGTCGCTTTACATTTACTGTTTTTTTAAATGCAATCAATTAATTTGATTTTCAGATTTTTAGACCAGATTGCTGCCTAAATGTATACATAAACTGAACATGCAGCCCCTACAGACCATGCTCTGAAGATTTACTAATGTCTGTCTCAGTTTTTGTGCCCATAGATACATTGGTTGCCGATATTTCTCTGATGCTATCAACTAACAACTCATCAACAGTTTAGAAGGTTGGCTGGCTTCACAGCTTATATGAAAGGGTGGAATGGAGTTCTAAAGGCGTGCCTTAATTGTAGGTAGCGAAAGAACATGGAGTTAGATAGGTGGTAGCGGTTTTTATCAGAGTTTTTATCCTTCAGCTGGCCCAACTGTTGATGTTGGGTAGAGCACTGAGGTGCAGCAGCGATCCATTTCCCCACAAAGGCGTCTATCTGGACCACACTGGCCTCGCCTTTTGAGTGCTTTTTTAAATACCTCAAACACTGTGGCTATTGGGGTAGTAATTGTGTAGTGTGCTGTAGGTCCCCTGTAAAGCAATTTAGCCAGGGCTTCGAGGGATCCCATTATCGTAGCTTCCAGTGTGGTGGAGGGGTTGTCTGCATGGGGCACCATCCACAATTGTGCCTGTAACGTTTTAAAGCTCATACGTGGATGATCCCCTGCCAATATGAACTTACGTATTATGGCATCTAATTGTTTAAACCACGGACTCGGGGGCTATACAGGTGAATTGTGGAGAGCATACAAAAATTTAGGAAGGAACACCATTTTGAATAAGTTGATCATACCAGGAAGGGAGAGAGGCAGCTGTTGCCAGACATCTATCTTAGCTATTAGGGCCTTAACTATTGGGGTCAAATTGCGTTCTTAAAATTTTTGGTGATCTAAGTGGATTATCATCCCTAGATATTTGAAGGTCTTTGTCACCTGTAGTCCTTTAAACCACTTTTAATGTTTTGGCAATACTCTTCATTTAAAGAGCTCTTTACACATTGGTAGGTTTTTTTTTTTGCACATTTAAAAAAATGCATTTTTAACTTAAAAACACTCATCGTGGCCCAACAGATTCTGATAGCATAAACCCAATCACATCAATAACGCTCTAAATATGCATATCCCCAACCATTTAACTGCTTTAATGGATTTTTGGACATATTAATCCATTAGCTGGGGCACATTTTAGCGATATTAAATTGTACATACATTTTCCAAATAACACTACTCTTATCTAGATAGTATATTTAGGAACCAACTAATTACCAACTAAAGTGTGAGCTGATGCACTGAAGCACTCATGTGTTATTGCCTTACTATAATAAAATAAACACACAATAAAGTTAAATTGCTGTTATTTTATGCAGAGCTACATAAAAAAAACCAAAGTAAGCAAGCACTAAATTAAATAGTTGGCTTCAAAATAATAGCTAAGGGTTGTTCACCAATCCCATTTCACAAAATATGTGGTGTGTTTATCTCTGCTTTAAGGATCAGCTGGTAAAATATTACACACAAAGTTAATAGCTAGCACAGTGGCTATTTGTTACAAGTGATATGGGTGTGGGATCATTCAGCTGATTACTATTCAGGGTGCTGAACACACACTCTTTCTAGGTGGGTCCTCGCTAGCTAGCACAGCTGGATTTTTTTTGGCAGCTCAGCCTCAGCCCACGTCAGATTCTTCAAGTCCAAACAGCTATGGACGCTAAAAAGGGCACCGGGCCAGCAATAAAAATTAATGAACACAACAGGTTCCTCCAGTCTTGAAGCTTCTACCTCACCCCTGAGAAATAACCACTTAACATTAACAGACAAGGAAAATACTCCATTGCAGTACTGCCTTGCTTGTTTGCATCTAGTCTCTTCTACCAAAAAAACAGGACAAACCTTGTGCTATTTTTGGATTCCTTAACTATGTAGTTTAAAGGGGAGTTACACCGAAAAAAAAAACTAAAATGTTTTCTAAGAGTAATTTTCACAAACAACTTTCCTGGGCAGTCATTAAAACTTTTCAGTGGTTTTGAAGTTATTTGTACTGGTAACTGTAACTATTGGTCTGTCCCTTGATACAAAAAAAAAAGTCAGCTTTGCTTGATTCTTCTGTAAATCAGCTGGCTTCTTCTACATTGTTTCAAAACTCAGAAGGGCAGAGAACAGAGTGACAAACACTGCTTTCAATACATTAACAACTATATTTAAAACCAATAATGATATATATATATATAGATATAGATATAGATATAGATATAGATATAGATATATATAGATATAGATATAGATATAGATATATTAAAATTATTACAATATCTTTTTTCACAATATCTATTTTGGGATTTACATTCCCTTTAACTGAAGACTTGTTGATTTAAAAGTAAAGTTTCAAGAAGATATGTGAATAGCTTTAGGCATTAATATTTTTGTTGAGGGTGTATAGAGAAAACTGTGCCCAGAGTCCCCTGCAGTAACAAGGATTTTTATTTTCTCTTAACATTCTCAAAGCAAGACAAATATTAAAATACAAAAATAAAAAGGCAGCACGAAACAGCAATATCAATAGAATTCAGTAAAGTGCAGTAAAACCCACAGTATCAAGGAAAAACAAAACGAACCGTTATCAGTAGAAACCATATTTACTGGAAAAAAAGTTAGCTACTCTGCAGGTATACACCTGTAAATACAGTATGTTCTTTCTGGAAGATCTATATACATTACAGACCAAATGTAATCTAGATGCAATTTGTATGGGCTACTCAGAGCATTTGAATTAGTGATTGGGCTTGAGCCAAAACCAGAGGGGACCTGCAGATTGAGTGGGTCGAGGTTGAAATTTGGCTGACCATTTAGGGTTGTGGTTGGGTGCAGGTCAGACTGGAAAAGTACACGCCTCCTCTGTTCCCAAAGATTCCTTTGTGTAGGAACCAGAGGTGCAGAGCAGAAGCAGTGTACAGAGCTGGAAGCCGTGGGTAGGGTTGGGTTCAACTCCTTCAATAACAATATTTGTGGGTCAGTGTAGGGTGCAAGTTGAGTTTTTCCTGACCCATACGTCATACTTTTAAAGGGGAACTCCAGCGTCCAAACCAAAATTTGATAAAGAGGCCCACATAACACAGAAACCCCTAATATACTCATCACAGTTACATGTTTCTTCAAAAAAAGTATGAATAAATGACATTTTCTATGCTGAAATCCAGCTGTTTAACATTTCTTCTCTTGCTGCATCATTTGAAATCCTGGCAGGGAAGGAGGATCAGCTAAACACTAATGTTATAGATTGTAACAACTTCTACACAGCTTACAGCCAGCATGCAGGAACTACATAACACACAATGCATTGCAATATGATGTTACATTCCTTATTGAAATCACGTGTGCAGGGAATTGTGGGATTTGGAGGATGCAGGCTGAGGACAGCTGGCTGTTGATACAAAGTAACAATAGTCAGCCAGCTCAGCAAAGTAGTCAGACAGGTCAGCAGGAGAGCAGGGGCTAGGCTTAGGGAACTGTTCCAAACCTTTAAAAAAGTCTGCATATTTTTTAATTAATGTATAATGCAAAGTTACTTGAAATGTTTAAATTTCAAAAAGCTAAAGTTATGTTTGTGTGGAGTTCCCCTTTAAATACCAACACTAGGAGCACTTCTAGGACAGTTGCATAGAGAGGAATAGATTGTATGGTACTTTTGTGTGCTACTTGCTGCACCAATTCCTGTAGCAGACAAATGGAAGGCATGTATGTCAAACCAGTAAAGTAGTTACCTTGTCATGTAAAAGTGTCAGCCTTCCTATTGCCATGTTCTCTATTATATATTGTATCAGTGTGACTGAACAGGTGTCAACCTTAGAGACTAGTTGGCTTTTTATATAAAATATAAGTATGTGTATGGGACATGAGCAAATGGAAAGGAGTATGTAAGTATGTTGAGGCACCAGTCCCATTTCACACAGTAAACATGAAGGAAAAGACTTGCACTGGTGGTCTAGCAATGCCACTCACAGGCAGGTTACAGACACACTCGGCTGCTCTGTGCGACTCCTCAGCTACTGAAAGCTTGGCCGGACACGCAGGTGGACAAACAACAAGGCACGTATGGTCCTTGGCGCGTTACGGTATGTACCGTATATACACATTGCTATACACATAGAGCTGCTACTTGTGAGCGCAGGAAGCTTTTTACTGTGTATTTCCAAGCGGAAGGGCCAATGGACTGTTCTTATATCCGGAGCTTTTAGTGATTTGCTGTCACGTGACTATGATCCAGGAGCCGAAATCGTCCGAATCCTGCATTAATGTGCCCCTGTGTGTAGGCCTCTCCCCCAACCATCAGGGAAGCAGCGCCTGTACATGTGCCGGCCTTCTGCTGTTGCTGCTGCTACTACTACCTGCCGACCTGTCACTGTAGCTCTTGTATGACAGAAGCCCACGCTAATCTTCCCCACAGCCAGCGGACTGGATCGCTTCGCGCAGCTCTGACTCACCTTCCCCTCTTTGCTCTCGCAGCAACAACAGCAGCAGCAGCCACTCACGCACTTCCCCGCGCTCTACCGACCGGTCACCTGGCACACTGCGCGCTCTCAGCAACACCAGCTCAGCCGGGCGCGCGCTACAGCGCATGAGCTTCCCAGGGCAGGAGAGGGGGCGGGACGCGTGACGCTAAAGCAAGACAGGAAAGAGAAGGAATGCGGAGGTAGCAGTGTGGCTGGCAAACGCTAATGTTTATTGAGGAATCCAATGAGGTCTTCTGATCCCTTCTTGCCAAGTAACGTCACTGTAGGAGGCACATAGTCACGTGACACTTTCAGGCTGGGGACATTGGGCTTTCCTTATTCCGCCATGGACTTCACACAACATACGTGGCTCTGGAGTAGCGATTTTTTCCCTGCAGGAATTAAATGTAGTAGGGAGCAATGATGTTTAACACACATCTGTATATACCACATTTATCTTAGTAGTAATAAGGTCATTTTATATCTTCTCCAGATTTAGGAACATAGGTGCTGCTACATTGCACCAGTGCAGTTGCCCAGAGCAACCAATCAGCAATGTACTTTGTATGGTCTTGGAATAGTCAAGTCTAAACTGTCCATTTTCAGCCATCTTGAACCTGGCACTACCAGGGAAGGTATAACCCCTCTTTGACTACATTTACATTGTAAGCTTTTTTATGAGGGGGACAGGGACATACCTCTTGTATGAGTTATATTATTGTATGTAATCTGTAGGTTCCTATTTATTGTACAGTGCTTTATAAATATGTCTATATAATAATAGGCTCATTCAGTTGGGGGCAGCATAAACCTTCATCCTCACTTTGTTTTATTGTGAAGTGATGGATTATGGGACTTGAAGACCCACTGCTTTCCATAGTGGTGAGTCTGCACCAAGTCGGGCACCTGTGGAATACCTGCAAAATATACAGGCTTCTGGCTAAAATTCCCCGATTCCCTGGGTGTGCAGGCAGTCCACGGGTAACCAAGCTGGGTAGCCAACAAAGGTGCAGGCTTGACCCCTCCCCTGTGGTTCTGGTAGTTTTTTTTTCTATTTTTGTGCAGATTCGGCACCAGAGTGACATCACGTCTTGTCCAAAGTGAAGTCACTTCCGGTTTCGTGTTTCCTCAGGTCGGAAGGTTATTTGACCTATTGCGGGTCAGTTCAAGTAGCAGATATGTGGGGGAAATCGAGGGTTGCGGGTCTGGGTTGCAGGCTACTGGTAGTGGGTATGGGTCAGTTACTGGTATAAGAATCTCTAGAAAGTCCCAGAAACCATTGCTGCAAGGAGACCCAGATATGAAGAAGTGTAAATGGTGGTACATGGGGCACTGAAGATCAAATTTTACACTGGGGTATTACGGTGTCAGTATGCACTTGCCATGATCAGTACAGATGATAGTAATCTATGGGTAACCATGATCTTTATAATTTACTTTCAGTACAAAAAATAAATCATATGCAAGGTAGCTCACTTCAAGTGTTTATTAGTGCAGAATAATCATAGCAAACAACATTACAGACATTGAATAAAATTATATTAAAATATATCACAAGGGAGTGTCCTCCCTCTGTCAGCATACCACATCTGCCACTCCCTCCTGATATGTTTTAAGTTTCAAGCGCCCAATAGCATGTTTTAATAGAAGAGCAGGCCTGTATTTGTGGCGAAACCACAAAGGCCTGGGCCTAGGTTGGCAAAATATTAGAGGTGGCATGCCGCCCAGCCACTTGCTTAGGAGCACTGGGGACGCACAGCAGCCCAGTGCTCCAGCAGGTGCACTTGCGAGGGGGGGGCAGTGGGCACTAGGACCACGTGGCCTATGTGCGCCCACAGTCAAAATCTGGCCCTTTAGAAGAGTATTTTTGGGGAGCAATTACCCTCAAAGGCAATATGTTACGATGACTTGTCCTGCACCAAGAGCCTTCTCAAAACCAAAGGTGTTCAAGTGCCAAATGCTATATAAACCTAAAACCAAAACGGAGAGGCTCTAAACATCACTTAAGGAATTATAAGTAGATACCCACAAATCACTTAATGCCCCTGTGGCCAACTAGAACTGCTGGTCTAATAACACAGATACAGCTTTATAGTTTAGAGCCATGCATCCAAACGTTCAGGAAGAAGAGAAATAATTCTAAAAATTACTTTTTAAAAAAATACCAATTGAAAAGTTGCTTGGAACTGAAAATTCTATAACATACTAAAAGTTAACGTCAATGTGAAGTACCCCTTTAAATATGTTTTACATTATTTGTATTACAACAACATCCAAATAACACTGGATAGGTTGTAATGTTCTATACTTAATTACCTCCTTAATTGCACTTGCAGTTTGGCTACAGCGCCAGGCCAGGCACCTCCCACTCCCTGTTGAGCGAAAAGATACGCAAAGCCCCTCTCACTACAAGGGATCTGCCTGGCTGACTTAGGAAAGCAGAGACATGGGATCAGACTAGGGGTAGGTGGCAGGAACGTGCCCCAGCTTTGCACCCTAGGCAAGTGCCTCTTCTGCCTACACCTAGTTCCAACACTGTCTAAAGTCTGGTTAATTGAGATAAAACTGTTCAGTCTTCTACCCTTAATAGTCTGTATTATCCCAAATAGGATCCATCCTCTGTAACTTCTGCTTTACCCTGTACCCCATGCATCTACTCTAATTTAAAAACAGTTACAAGTTTGAGATTTTAATGCAATTCATATAGTTCAATATTATTTTGTACAAATTCTTTTAAATTTCAGATTCTTGAAGTAAATCCCAAAAAAATTAACTCTTACAAGCCTAGCTGTCAAGTATGTGTTTATGTCAGGCATGTATACATGTTAGGCAAGTGTGTTACTAACACTTCTAGGCTTATATATTAATAATATTAGCAAGAGCTCAAAATTAAAAAACTGGCTGCTGCAGAGATGTTTAGGCAGAACACGTGTCTGGTTTCAGTATTGTATTGCATTTATACTGAACAACAAATGCAGTGCTTTACAGGGGATAAACACAAAAAGTGGTACAGTTACAACAATTAAACAGGTGCTAGAAGTTTTTATGCTCAGTTGTATTGAGGTTCCTGTTCAAAGAGCTTACAACCTATAAACTTGTAAACTACTAAACTGAATACATTAATTTAGCAACTCTATTAGAAAGAATACAGTTCAGTCTGCAATGCCACAGGTTCCTCAGTAACACTCCCCAATTAATTACTTGTTACCATCTTCTGGAGAAGTAGTTCATGCTAAGGAATCTGTTTTCTGTAATTCCTGATTATAAATGAGTTTACATTTATAGTGCCACCATTGCTGGGTGTGACAAACAGGAAAGCTCTAAAGTATAGAATTGTTTACTCATAAAATGTCACCAAACATGACATACAGGACAGAATTTGTTAATTGTAAAAACAAGATATTCTAGAAAACCCTAAGTGAGTTACAGTCATAAAGGTATTCAAATCAATTCAGTAAGGTGCCACACTCACACAGGATCGCCTTTTGCAGCGTCGGGTGCACAGCTGTATTCCTCTCTGCCCGAGGAGAAATTCCAACGAAAAACAATAATTCCAGCAGCACTCCGATGTGTGAATCAAAGGTTATTTATTTATGCCATTAGCAGAGCGACGTTTCGGGCTATTCCAGCTTGATAAAGGGCTGGAATAGCCCGAAACGTCGCTCTGCTAATGGCATAAATAAATAACCTTTGATTCACACATCGGAGTGCTGCTGGAATTATTGTTTTTCGTTACAGTCATAAAGGGTTCTTCTAATAACTTGTTACCTACAGAAACAGATGCAGATCTGCCCATGAGTTGAAGTTGTTATCTTGGTTGATGCAGTGAGCAGGTTATAAATACATGGATGGGTGGTGAGAGCACAAATACAGTGAAACTCCATAACTGAAGTGTTTCTTGCCAGGAACTGTTCACAGTGGGGCTCTAAAAACTGATGTTTGCATTCAAACAATCAGTATCAAGTGAAAGTTATACACAGGAGCTGATCATTCCTTGTGAAATAATCTACAGGTTTAGCTATTCATAGACAGACTAGTGTTGCTGCTGCTATGTTCCTTGCATGCACAGCTATAACATTGTGAATACAATAGCAACAATCTCCATTTCAGACCTCGTTCATTAGATCCTGTTAGGTGTACCTCAGACTTCAAATACAGGTATGTGATCTGTTATTCAGAAACCCATTATCCAGAAAGCTCAGAATTATGGAAAAGCCATCTCCCATAGACTCCATTATATCCAAATTTTAAAAAATCATTTCCTTTTTCTCTGTAATAATAAAACAGTACATTGTACTTGATCCAAACTAAGATATGATTAGTCCTTATTGGAAGTAGAACCAGCCTATTGTTTATGCCTATGTTTACATTATTTTTAAGGTATGAAGATCCAAATTATGGAAAGATCCGTTATCTGGAAAGCCCCAGGTCCAGGGCATTCTGAATAACAGGTCCCATACCTGTACCTGGATTTTCAGCATTGAGTATGTGAGCACAGGTGGAAATTTAAAAACTACTGCTGTACCTGTTATTTCTCATAGGGCTGTGCCTACAGTACAAAATGGTTAAGCAGTTGATGCCTCAGCCATAATAATAAACTACTTTGATTTTAACAAGTCTGCTTGTGCACCTGCCTCTTTTTATATTGTGAAATACCTGCCTGTTAAAGTTGACATATACCATAGGTGACCCATCCCTCCCCCCCCCCCCAGGGCTCGACTGAGAGTCAAAATAGGCCCTGGCATTTCAGGTACAAAGAGGCCCAATCCGCCTACACAGAGGCCCAAACAGACCCCACCAGCCCACTAAATACTGACTTGCAACAACAAAAAGTTTTTAAAGATCTTATTTTCACACACTGTAGATTGCTTCATGTAATATATTAATCAAAATTAATAAATCCTCAGAGAACCCAAAAATTGTTGATTTGATTTTTTGAGGTTTTTTAATTCCAAGTACAAAAACAGTGAAAATTGCTGTACAAATATCAATTTAATAAATACAATTAATTATACCACAATTCATGTATATATAGCACCATATATGGTTTGCACCATATTTTTAAAAGAATAATTTAACTGCTAATCTTAGATTATGCAGATAATGAGGCTTGGAGGAGACGTTTTAAAAACGCATCATTTGGATCAGCATTCCTTGTTTGTCAAATTGACTTATGTCCATGGTATTGACCTGCTTAAGTAAAAGTCACAATGAAGCACTTGTTAGAGGTTTTAAACATTGTATGCAGGACATATTCACTTTGTTGCTGATAATGAGAAACAATGTAGCAGAGTGTGGAAATATATTCAAAACACTTGCAGCCGTAGATACGAAGAGCTGTGCCTTTTGAAATACTGCGCTGAAAATCCAGATAGATAAGTAGTATGACCGGCTCACATAAATTTCAGGTAGTAAGTATAGGGTTGACTGTCAGTCGGCTACACGCCAAGTATACATTACCACCTTATCGGTGTAGTCTCTGTGGCGGTTACGTTGCTCGCAGAGCTGTCCTAGCTTGCACTTCCAGAGCCGATCTGAAGAGCCAAAGGTCCCAGTCACTCCTCGTTCCACGTATCTGATTTCCAGATTGTTAAATGTACTCAAATGATGGCGTTTCTCTCCTCCACATGGCCAACGCGCGTTTCACCTTGAGCGGCTTCGTCAGGGCTACTGACTTTCTATGGCACCTTATAGCAGCCCCACTGGCATTTGCCAGAACCCACAGATTGCCAGTCCGGGCCTGCCCCCCCCCCCCCAATACTGTAGGCAATAATGAATAATATGTGATGCTGGTTTTACTTTGGGCTTTATTAGAGCTTCCTATAGATCTGCATCAGTCGCGGCCTGAATTTAAATGAGGGGTAGGCGTGTTCTAATTCTCTAAAAGTTAAAAGTCTATAATGCACCAGCACAGTATGTCTAATGGATTCTGGATTATGATATTTTCTAGATCTCAGAGATGTGGCTTGTGGTTGACAAGCAAACTGGAATTGAAGGAAATCTGCACAAGAGTCTAAATTTGAAGTATGGCACAAGGTTTTTTTAAGGTCTACTGAGGCTATTCAGGTGATAAAGACACTTTGCACAACAATACCTACAATGTACTTGATATTCCACTATTGGTATTTAATAAAGCAAGAAAATATTAAGAAGAGAATATATAGAATATTTTACAGTCGTCACATAGTAGTTGTTAGTTATGAACACTGGGCAATTTTGCACTAAACTAGTAAGTAATCAGTGGCAACCAAATACTGTAGTTAAGCCATATGTCACAGTGACCACTAAAGCTCTTCCGAGCTGCAATAATAACTGCCAACCCTAGAGTTGTATCCATTGTGCATCCTAATGGCTGTCCTAACTGTAGATATCAACACCATTTTCTTGCTTTCAGTAAAAGTAAATTTTGTCCCATTAACCTTCTTTTAATAGTGTTATTTACTGTCTCACAAGGAAAAGAGAACATCAGTTTACTGTATCAACTGTCTTAGCCTTGCAAAAGAGGCAGTCAACTTACTCTCAGCCTGACAAAGTCCATAGCTGCCTCATCCCAAATCCAAGTTGGCAGCCTTCATTGTGCCAGTACACTGAATAATTGGACACTGGATTTACTCATGCCTCGAAGCTCTCTCCAACTGCAAGATCACTGATGATACCATAAGCCTTCAACAGGCTTATTGTTCTGAACCAACCCTTAGGTTAAGCCAAGTCATTATCATTTCATCATTTACTAATAATCAAACAATACTAATAACGAAAAAATTGTGTTTTTTCTATATTTCTAAAAAAAAACTTGAAAAATGTGAGATTTATTAAGTGAAAAACTACGAAAACTTTTAAAGAGATATTGACACCAGAAATTAAAGTGAGTTTTAGATGTACTTTCAAAAATCACTAAAATCTGACCTTTAATAAATAAGCCTCCAAAGATCTGGGGGCAGATTCACTAAAGGGCGAAGTGACTAACGATGGCGCAAATTCGCCAGCGTGACGTCATTTTGTAACTTCGCCAATTCACTAACGGGCGCTGGCGTAAATTCGCTAGCGAAGTAGACCTACTCTAGCGCTACTTCGCACCCTTATGCCAGGTGAACTTGCGCTATGGCGAATGGGACGTAACTATGCTAATTCACTAACTTGCGCATTTTACTGAACGTTACCTCTTGCGCCAGACTTGCCTTCGCCACCTCAGACCAGACGAAGTGCAATAGAGTAGATAGGGATTGCTTCCCAAAAAGTCCCAAAAAACGCTGGCGTTTTTTCCTTTTTTAAGGGTGATAGGCTGAAAAAGATTGTACATTTTTTTGGGGGTACCCTCCTTCCCCCCTACATTTCCTAACATATGGCACCTGAACTATACAGTGGGCACATATGTAGGGCAAAATATCAACTCTATTTTATTTAATGAAGCTTTCCCAGGCTTGTGTAGTGTAATGTATTTGCTGCTACATATACAACAATTCAACTTTAACTTGGCGCCGTATGTAAATTAGGCATCGCTAACGTAACTTTGCTTTGCTTGACGAATTAACGCTTGCACAAATTCGCTACCGTTCGCCTCCCTGAGCGCAACTTCGGATTTTAGTGAATTAGCAGCGCCCTGGCGAAAATTCGCCTGGCGAAGTGCGGCAAAGGCGTCGCTGGCGCATTTTCGCTGCATAGTGAATTTGCCCCTTAAACTCCAGAATTTAGATATGGCAATTTGTATAGCTTAAATAAGTAACTGGATGGGTTAAGATGCATAACAGAAACCAAAGTAGAGAGTTTGACTGCCCCTTTTAACATACCGTAGTACAGGTATGGGACTTGTTATCCAGAATGCTCGGGACCTGGGGTTTTCCGGATAACAGATCTTTCCGTAATTTGGGTCTTCATGCCTTAAGTCTACTAGAAATTCATTTTAACATTACATAAACCCAATAGGCTGGTTTTCCAATAAGGGTTAATTATATATTAGTTGGGATCAAGTACAAGCTACTGTTTTATTATTACAGAGAAAAAGGAAATCATTTTTAAAAATTTTGATTATTTGGATAAAATGGAGTCTATGGGAAACAGTCATTCCGTAATTCGGAGCATTCTGGATATCGGGTTTCCAGAAAAGGAATCCTATACCTGTATACCTTAAACTTAGTAACAGAGGAGCACAGGGGATGTAGTGTAATGAAAGTCTATTTCCAGAGGATGTATAAGGATCATGTTGGACTGAAATGAGGCAGGTTCCCAGCCACAGTTTCTGCAGTGTTGACAACGGAATCAACAAGACACAGGCAAAGTACAACCGGCAATGGTTGGACACACGTATGTGAAATTACATGCATACAGAAGCTGCAGAAGTACAGCACCATGGGACACAACTGCATGCTTTGGCACACATGACCCTTACAGATGTTATAAAAAGGGCAGTCAAATGATAAAGTATTTCGCAAAATTCACAGTTTGTAAAAACCGAGAATATTTACGGTTCAATCTAGTGTATAACGGCGTAGCAAAGGAAATTCTTCCGGTACTATAAATAGTAGCTTACAAAACAACGCACAGTGTATGTGTGCCTTGACACAGATTGGTGTCTCAGATTAAAGAAACCATTTAAACCTGAAGCATCTGAAATTACAATTTGTCCCCTAGGAAGCCCCATCTATGCAAGAAAGGCATCTCAAGATGTCACCATAACAATGGAAATGTACACAAGCTACTGCTATGCTCAACGCTACTCACTAACCCAGTACAACTATAGCATTACTGGTGCAGAACGGTTAATTAAAACGTTGCCCACAGCCTCTCTTTCCACAATATACATAATTTGGAATCAAATACTTTAATACCTATTATGTGACAACTGGTGGGCCATGGCTCTCAAGATGTTGTTGAACTTCAGCTTTCGGCAACACCATTTAGCCGAAGGCCACTATTTGCCCATATTGCCTTTTAATAAAAACAGTTTTACAGTTCACTTGCTCTAAATTTTAAACTGCAGCCACTAACATTAAGCAAACACTGGTTTCCTCATTACACAAATTAATAATTAACAATTAGGTCTGGGAATGTGTCTCTGACACACAACCTTACCTGCTTCATTTAAACAAATACACAAGTTTCTCAGACGCATTCACATTACGAGGTAGGCCATCAAATACTTGTGATCTTTGCCTCTAAATAGGAGCCCTCGGCAGAAGCTAGACTGCAGTTTCATTATGACGCTCATACTGCTTGCTTAATAATGTTGCCAGTCTCATCTTCTATAGTTAGAAAGGAACACTGTACAGCATTCATTGCCAGTGACATGATTCATTTCCACTTAAAGTGGACCTGTCACCCAGACATAAAAATCTGTATAATAAAAGTCCTTTTCAAATTAAACATGAAATCCAATTTCTATTTTTATTAAAGCATTCATAGCTGTTGTAAGCTCATTTAAAAATCTCAGCTGTCAATCAAATCTTGTCTGCCCTTCCTCTATGCCAGTGGCATAGAGGCGGGGCAGACAATTACTTCCATTCAGCACTTCCTAGCTGTCACTGCTCTCCCCACATTCCCCCGTTCTCTTTAGCGTTTAATTGTGTAGCCAGTGCATGGGGATGGACATCAGGTCCCCCATTCTGGTGCACAAACAAGATTCTGAGATGATACAAGACTTGCCTTAATAACAGTGTCCACAAAATGGCTGCTGCCTACTTGTTATAATTATGATTCACAGACTGAAGGAAACAAGATTCAAATAATTTATATAGTGTAATTAAAGTTCATTTTGCTTGACTAATGTGATAAAATAGGATTTGGAATGGTTTTTTTTGGGTGACGGGTCCCCTTTAACCGCTGCGACTAAATTTGGCACATTACATACATGTCAAGGAAAACCAATGAGAAATTACAATCAAAAGGTGAGTTACAAAATAAACACCCCCCACCCTTTGCACTCTAGAGTGCATCTAGATCTATTGGCCACATTCATTGTTTTAGTCATGTACAATATGTTTATATCCCATGTCCACTTAGAGGTAGATTTATGAATTCATAACAACACGATCACAAAAATACATACATAATTGTTTTCATGTTTATTTATTCTCATATTTAAAGGGGACCCGTCACCCAACAAAAATTATTTCAAATCCTATTTTATCATGTTAGTCAAGCAAAATGAACTTAAGTTACACTATATAAATTATCTGAATATTATTTCCTTCAGTCTGGGAATTCATAATTATAACAAGCAGGCAGGAGCCATTTTGTGGACACTGTTATTAAGGCAAGCCTTGTATCATCTCAGAATCTGTTGTGCACCAGGGGGACCTGATGTCCATCCCCATTCCCTGGTTACACAATTAAATGGTTAAATGAGGGAATGTGGTGAGAGCAGTGACATCTAGGAAGTGCTGAATGGAAAGTGAATGTAATTGTCTGCCCCGCCTCTATGCCTAATGCAGGAGGGGCAGACAATATTTGATTGATAGCTGAGATTTTTAAATGAGTTTACAACAGCTATAAATGCTTTAATAAAAAAAAAAGAATTTGGATTTTACATGTGTTTGGTCTTTAAGATTGCACATGACCAAGTGCTGGGTAAGCATGAAACGCGTTAGGCTCCATGAGGGGAAATGCTATGTATTTTAACATGATATAATAAATTACTTTTTATCAGCACGAATATAGAGTAAAGTCTTTTTTTGCTGTGTTACCTCAGTTTGGTCACTAGAGGTCTCTATCATGCTGTATACTATATACTGTACATTTCACTTACTAATATATTACTTATTTATTCGGATTCTGTAGTCCATTTTTTGAGTATAAACATTTATCAAGCTAACTTATTTGACCAGAGGCTGCCATGATAAATTTGAAAAGATATGGGACCCGTGGCTAGACATTAATCCACTTGAGCTCCCAGAACTCCAAGGTCTATGCCAGCCAACCATATGTTAATACACAGTGAATTGGTTGCATTTAAGGTGCTATGTAGGATTGATCTTTGTTATTCCATGTTCTGATGACTATGTAAATTCTTATTCAATGGTATATTGGAAAAACCAAGTGTTTACAGTTATTACTACATGTGAACCAAGTTGTTGTATGTACTCCCTTACCCCTACCCCTACCCTTGAAAAACCAAAAATAAAAACTTTAAAAAATGTTTAAATAGATAGGCTGTGCGAAATTAAAAATGTTTTTAATATAGTTATTTAGCCAAAAATGTAATGTATAAAGGCTGGAGTGACTGAATGTCTAACATAATAGCCAGAACACTACTTCCTGCTTTGCAGCTCTCTTGGCTCCACTGATTGGCTACCAGGCAGTAACCAATCAAAGACTTGATGGGGGGAGCACATGGGTAATAACTGTTGCTTTTGAATCTGAGTTGCATGCTGAGGATCAACTACAAACTCACTGTCCCATGTGCCCCCCCCTTCAAGTAGCTGACTAACTCAAGAGTTAGAGAGCTGAAAAGCAGGAAGTTGGATTCTGGTTGTTACACATCCAGTCACTCCAGCCTTTATACATTACATTTTTGGCTAACTATATTAGAAACAATTTTTTTTGCACAGCTATTTACCTAGTTTTTATACTGAACTGTTACTTTAAAATAGACATTGGTCTTTTTTCAACCTAACTTGACTATGTAAAAGTCCCATATAGAGATAAGTCTGGCATCATCATACACAGCAAACTATTTTACCTGCATTGTGTGTCATTTGTTTATTAAGTAAGGCAGGGGAAGCAGTGTTTTTTTCTAAAGGCTAACCCTTTAAAGTTGCCACCCTAGCCACAGACGTCTGTATACAGCTGCTATGTTCCATGGAGAGACAGTGATCTGAATGTGATATTGTGATCTGTTGTGATATTGCAAACTGTTAACTGAATAAAGTTTACATGTTAAAGGGGACCTATCATAAAAGCTGTATTATAAAAGTCATGGTCATGACGCTAGTCTCGCGTGATGTGACTTCAGGGTTTTCTGTAAGACAGGAGGATAGAGGCCTGCAATAAACAGTTTTGCTGGAGGCATAAGTAGCGATCCAGGACCGCGGACAGTGTTAGGGAAATTGGGACTGTTGGGTAGGGATGGGTGATTTTTTTCACCTTGTTTCGCCGTGGAAATGGCGCCCATAGACTTGTATGGCGTTGTGCGCCAAAAAAATTTTGATGCCCATAGACTTTAATGGCCGTCTGCGACATTTCGCCGGCAGCAAATTTTTGGCAAAACGAAACGGGTCAGATTCACCCATCCCTACTGTTGGGCGGTGTGAAAGCAGTGTAGTGGAAAGAACATGCAGGAACCGTAGCGGCCACCTTCCCTCCCGAAGTCTTCAGCTCACTGACAGCAGGGGACTCAATAATCCAACACAACATCTGAAAACCACATCTTGACCTTGCAGATAAACTATTTATGATATTTATAAGCTAAACGCTTGTGAGTCCCCACACTTAAACACACCGAAGGTGAACCATAAAGAGTAAAACGAACATCGTATGGTAATAGTGGGCAATGGTTGGACTGTAATAATCATAAAACTCACTTCACTTAGATTGTCTCCTATACTATATTCTTATTCCCGGAGCTTCTTTTAGCTCTGACTCATACGGATCTTTGACATATTAACTGAACAAACTTTACATGTTAAAGGACATGTCAACCCCCACATCAAGAATTTATTCAGTTAAAAGCCTAATTACATTCTTCACATACCGAGTATTCCAGTCCTTCAAAAGCAATTCACTAAGAAGCTTAGTTGATTTAAGCTTCCTGCTTCTTTCCTCCACGATCTGCCTCTCTCTCCCCTCCCTTCTGAATGAGCGCTGCTGTTTGGCGATATGCATATGCGCACTTTGTCTCAAACAATCTAGCACATGCGCGATAGAGGGGAATCGGCTTCAGCTAAAACTTTCAGCCGCGTCATCAGTGACCTGGATACACGCCTATCAATTCTATCCACCAATCAAAAAAATAGCACTGGTGGTTGCTATACCGACTTCAGACTTGTAAGCTTGAACTCTCTGCTCCCCCTGCTCCTAGCAAATATTTCTTCTGCTGACTGCAGCGAGGGAGAGAGCAGAGAATTTAACTATTTCACTGCCTTTTACAACCAGGATAACCATGTAAGTGCAGCATTGCACAATACAACCAGGAAGCGTGCGACCCAGAAAAAATGGCCGCCGGGTAAATGCTTGCATCGATCGAGAAAGAACGCAGTGGTGCAGGGAGCAGGAGGGGAATTTCGAGGCGAAAGTAATGCGGTTCGGGTGGGGTTAAGGTAACCTATACAGGCATGCCAATACTGAAAAAAAGGTTGACATGTCCTTTAAAGGGGACCTATCATAAAAGCTGTATTATAAAAGTCCTTTTCAAACTAAACATGAAACCCAAATTCTTTTCTACAAATCCATACTTGTTATAAAGGTGTCAGTAGAAAAGCTTCCACTTATGCAAAATGTGTTGAAAGGGGGAAGCTCGTTTATCAAGTACTACTGGGGTACCT
Organism: Xenopus laevis; assembly: GCF_017654675.1. Classification (NCBI taxonomy): domain Eukaryota; kingdom Metazoa; phylum Chordata; class Amphibia; order Anura; family Pipidae; genus Xenopus; species Xenopus laevis. The sequence continues at coordinate 150,096,210 of NC_054372.1, read as the reverse complement.
GTCCTCTTGGTACGGTTGATTTTTATTGGGGGGGGAATCTATGATTGTTTTGAGCACCAAATAAATGTTTCATGTATGATAACTACCAACCATTTGTACGGTTATTATACCTATACTGGCAGTTCGGACCTGACTGGCACAGATTTATCCTATCTCCATACAAGCTTTGATAAAATATAGGGAATTTGCTCCTTCTACCTTTTCGCTGGACAGGATATGTCTTCAGCTAGCTTCTTGCTACTAGACTATTACACAAAGTACACCAACAGAAAACATAGCTTTTAGATATTCACGAGCAGCCAAGACATATGTTTTACATTTATGAATTATAAGATCATTCAAGTGCCTTTTTTTTTTGTTAAAGGGGTTGATCACCTTTGAGAACCTTTAACGTGATGTAGAGAGTGATATTCTGACAATTTGCAATTGGTTTTCATTTTTTATTATTTGAGGTTATTGAGTTATTTAGCTTTTTATTCAGCAGCTCTCCAGTTTGCAAAGTCAGCAATCTGGTAACTAGGGTCCAAATTACCCTAGCAACCATGCATTGATTTACATAAGAGACTGGAATATGAAAAGGAGAGTACTTGACTAGAAAGATCAGTAATGTAAAGTATCACTAACAAATACAGAGCATTTGTTTTTTAGAAGGAGTCAGTGACGCCCATTTGAAAGCTGCAAAGAGTCAAATAAAAAAGCAAATAACTATAAAGAAGAATGAAAACCGATTGAAAAGCTGGTTAAAATTGGGCATTGTAGAACATACTAAAAGTTACCTTAAGGCTCTGGCAACACGGGCAGATTAGTTGCCAGGCGACAAATCTCTTCTTCACGGCGACTAATCTCCCCTATCTGCCTTCCGCCGGCTAAAATTTAAATCGCCTGGGGGCAGGCACACGGAACGCTTAGTTTTCCCGAAGTCGCCCGTAACTGCCTCACAAGGAAACTTCGGAAAACTAAGCATTCCATGTGCCTACCCCCAGGCGATTTACAATTTAGCCAGCGGAAGGCAGATCGGGGAGATTAGTAGCCGCGAAGAAGTGGAGATTTGTCGCCTAGCGACTAATCTCCCCGAATCTGCCCGTGTGGCCAGACCCTAAAGGTACGACCCCTTTAAGTAGCAACACCAAATGCTGCCTGTGCCAAACCTCAAAATCTGCAAGTATACCTAGTATTAAAAGCCACATTTAGCTTTTGACATTTCTAGTATAAAAATGCATAAGCCCTTCACATATTTGTGTCACTTCACATATTTCAAAGTTAAAGGGGACGTTCACATTTTGCAGAGATGAAAACAAAGCCCACTTTATATGACATAATTCATTAAAGAAACAGGAACAGCAAAAATGAACGCATGTTAAAGTAATTCAAATACACTGCACTAGTAAAGACTACTATTGTTAGTATAAACACACTGCTGTACAGCCATGGGGCAGCCATTCAAGCTGGAAAAGTAGAAAAGGCACATGTCACTTAGTAGAGAACAGATAAGCCTTGTAAGGTACTGCAATAGAGTGCATAGATTATCTGCTATGTAACCTGTGATTTAAATGGCTGCCCCCATGGCTACACAGCAACTTGTTTATATAAACTATAGTTGTGTTTGTAAAGCAAACATCTGTTTTACAAGTACAGGGCAACTGTACAATATATTTTCATTACACTTTCATTTGTTGGTGTAACTAATCCTTTAATCTATGGCACAATCCTGCAGGATGGGGTTATCCATCTGGAGCCTGGACCACACACACACGACATTGGCAGCAAGAAACAAGGACAGTTTTCTTTAAGCTGTGCACATTTTGAGGCCAGTGAACACAACAAATTGTGTGTGGAAACGCAATTTTTTTTATTCTGACCTGAACAGGGTTTAGAAATGTGCACAAAAGTCTAAAAGTGTGCACACAATTAGTTTTTTTTCCCGCGTACATAGTCATTAGGAATTAGAATGAACATAGGTTTGTGGTTAAATACATACTTGGTTTTTCATTCTTTTGCATGCATTGTCAACACCAATCTAGTCACCCTAACTCCATTCCTCTCTCCATTTGCACAGTGGTAGGACTTTGCAAAAGGTTAATATCCCCTTTAACTCATTCCAGCAATATTTTGAAAGAACTACAATTACAACTTTGTAGGAGTCTTTATAAAAACAGACAACTCCTCCTTTATAACTGCCAATATGAAACCGCAAACAGACAACTAAATCAGAAGCCACTACATTTGCAGCAACCATTTAAACCAATAGTAAAAATAAAACCTGAACATTTCCTACACTAAGGAGCTAATTTTTAAGATGGCAGTTATTATCTATGCTTTAGAACATAACCACAAAATTCAGCACCACATATGTAGCATTAATGCAACTTTTATTCTACATTTTTCTGTCCACCTGTCCATTGCATAAAAGACTTAACTCTAAGCAACAAAATGAATGGACAAAAACAAGTCACAATTAGCAATAATGAAAAACTACTAACCAATTTAGGTTAAGCTCAAACTGAAGAAAACAAATCAGCGTACTCTGAAATTATATAGGGTCTCATCTTGGCATCAGTGTAGTGGAAGACAAAAAAAAGCTACTATTAACTTTTGAAACTTGTTTAGTGTAAACAAACTTTTTATGGGTATGGTTTTTAATCATGATGTACAAAAAGAACATTTAAATAAGGTTCAGTGTCTTATTTAAAAACCCACTGATAAGAATAAACAACTTTAACAACATTCAGCCTGATCTGGAGCAATATCTTATGGAACATTTCATAACATTATTATGTTTAGAAACATTGCACCCATTTAGGTATTACACCAACATGAATGTCTTCATATCAACAGCATGTGTCAAACAAGTCTACCAAGTAGAAACTAAAATAGCTTCCTATTCTCATTTTAATGAAAATAGTCGAAAAACATTACTAACGCCATATCACAGATCTATTTACAAAAAAATAATAATTCATTTTTAATAAGTTAAAGTCAATGCAATATCCATGCAAGCTAGAACTCTAGCTTTTTGGTTACAAGAACATGAACTATTGACAAGTCCAAAGACTTAAAAATCCAATTTTTTTTTTCTTCACACAGCATCCATTCCTCGCATTGATGAAGTAAAACCAAAGCCCATTCCTCTCTGAGTATGAGTTTGTGATCTTGCCATTTCATACTGCGCATCCAAATTTCGAAACATCTCCTCTTGTTGCATCAGTGTCTTAAAACTTTCAGCATCAACTGAACTAGTTGCAGTTTCTTCCTCATTCTAGAATACAGTTACATATAAAAAAAAAAAAAAAAAAGGAAATTTAGAATCAATTTCTAATATAAATACAAATGACATTAGCAATAAAGTAATTATACATTTCTCAAAAAATAAATGGTTATTAGTCATCTACGTTAAGAATATTGCCTGAAAGGTAGATACACATTTTCATGAAAGAGAGCCTGACTTTTAAAACAATGAAGCAGACGCTAGCCTATTAAAAAGAGACCAGACGTTGGTGGCAAAGTGGAATTTTGCAATATTGTTTAAGAGGGTAGAGCCATGACTAGAGATAAAGAGAAACACTTTTTATACTTTAACAAAAAAAAAAAAAACTACGGTTGCTTAAAATGTGTCATGAATGTATTCTGGTTTTAGATTGAAATATTGTTTTATTAAGCAAAGTGTTATTTTTGGGTTTACATTCACTTTATAGTTAGTAACAGGATTTAGCATTGGGGGAAATAATCCACTAATAAGGGTTCAGGTTTTATGTTTATGTTTAATATTCATGACTATCAGTTATTTTGCAAAGAAAAAAAAAGGGATAATTTACTAAGAAGCTTTAAAAGGGGTGGTTCGCCTTGAAGTTACCCTTTAGTATGTTTTATAATGGCCAGTTCTAAGTGACTTCTCAAGTCTGTTTATTTATTTATTTTAGAACTTAATTAGTTGCTTTCTTCCGACTCTGTAAGGCTACACATATAATGCTATTGCTACTTTTTATTACTAAACAGGCCTCTCCTATTCATATCCCAGTCTCTCATTCATATCAATGCACGATTGCTGGGGTAAATTGGACCCTAGCAACCAGACTGCTGAAATTACAACTGGAGAGCTGCTGAATAAAACACTTAAAAACCACAAAAAAACCTATTGTAATGGTCTCAGAATATCACTTACTACACCATACTTAAAGCTAACTCAAAGGTGGAAAACCCCTTTAATAATAGTTTTCTTTTACTGGGAACGATTGTGGAGGTTTATATATAATTAACATTCATTATATAGTGGATAATGTACCCCCTACTGTAATTTATAAAGATATTATAATTTTGGGCACGCCGGCGTCCATTCTGGGCTCACAGGCGTCCGTTTCGGACATGCGGTGTCAAGTTTCCGACGCGCTGCGTCAAATTCGGGGGCCTGGGGCCCCGGTTATAAATGGCGCGTTCTGACGTCAGAACGCGCCGTTTATAAGGATATAATTTACAGTCTGGTCCCATAGGGAAATGACCAGACTGTAGATTATATAGTGGATAATGTACCCCCTACTGTAATTTATAAAGATATTATGTTACCTCGGAGTTATGTGACCATATAAAAGCTTTTATACAGGTCACATAACTCCGAGGTGACTATTAATATCTTTATAAATTTTAAGTGGGGGGTACATTATCCATTATAATCTACAGTTTCTGGGTTCAGTTTTACTTTTACTTTTTTTGAAGTGTCTCTACAAGTTGATTTTTATCTTTAACTGCAGCACTTTTAGGTACCTGTATTTAATTTTTGCTTTCTAAATGGCACACGTCTCCTGCAGCTGCCTCCCTGGTGTCGCTCTTTTCCTCACAGGATTCCTCTACATTTTCACTCCACCTCCCGTCCACTATCTAAAGTATCGCTCCCCCCTCTGTGTGACATCATTTTCTTTTACTACATCAGAGACGGGTCATGCAGGGAAGGAGGGGGAGCGAGACTTTGGTAGTGTAAGGGAGGCAGAGCGAGACTTTGGTAGTGTAAGGGAGGCAGAGCGAGACTTTGGTAGTGTAAGGGAGGCAGAGCGAGACTTTGGTAGTGTAAGGGAGGCGGAGCGAGACTTTGGTAGTGTAAGGGAGGCGGAGCGAGACTTTGGTAGTGTAAGGGAGGCGGAGCGAGACTTTGGTAGTGTAAGGGAGGCGGAGCGAGACTTTGGTAGTGTAAGGGAGGCGGAGCGAGACTTTGGTAGTGTAAGGGAGGCGGAGCGAGACTTTGGTAGTGTAAGGGAGGCGGAGCGAGACTTTGGTAGTGTAAGGGAGGCGGAGCGAGACTTTGGTAGTGTAAGGGAGGCGGAGCGAGACTTTGGTAGTGTAAGGGAGGCAGAGCGAGACTTTGGTAATGTAAGGGAGGCAGAGCGAGACTTCAGACACTGGACGGGAGGGGGAGCGAAAATGGAGAGGAATCTTGTGAGGAAAGCGACACCAGGAAGGCAGCTGCAGGAGACTTGTGACAGGAGTGAGACATGCGATGAAGGATAGAGAAGCCCTGCATCGCATAAAACCGGTAAATCATTTTGTGGGAAGTGATGAAAAGTGGAGCCCGAAAGCTATAGTGGTGGGAAGCAAGTGTAGAGGAGAAGGCAGCAGCTGCGAGTGCCGTCTCGTTAAGCTTATAAACGGCACGTTCTGACGAAAGAACACACCGTTTATAAGGATATAATTTACAGTCTGGTCCCATAGGGAAATGACTGTAGATTATAAAGGAATATTCACAGAGAAGTGAAAAAGTCATATCAGCATAAATCTAGGAATACTTTTTGTAGGTGAACTCATAATAGATGTATTTTTACAGTTTTCTCTCTATCAATACCAACTGCTACACTGACCTGCCCAATTTTCTATGAAGCATCTTTATTAAAGGTGTAAGCTCTACAGCGCAGATCCCACTTTATATACAACAGCTTATTTATAGTTTTGATGTTTGATGCATGGCAACTAAATGGGCCCAGCAGTGTACAGGCAACTACAGGTATAGGACCCGTTATCCGGAATGCTTGGGACGTGGGGCTTTCCATAATTCGTGCCTGAAGACTACTAGAAAATAATGTAAACATTAAATAAACCCAATAGGCCGGTTTTGCTTACAATAAGTATTAACTATATATTAGTTTGAATCAAGTACAAGGCACTGTTTAATTATTACAGGGAATAAGGAAGTCATTTTAAAAAAATCGTATTATTTGATTATAATGGATCTATGGGATACGGCCTTGCCATAATTTGGAGCTTTCTAGATAACAGGTTTCCAGATAACTGATCCCATACCTATACGAAGAAAGAAAAACAAACTGCACAACTTTGCAGTAGTAACTTAATAAAAAATCACAACTATGAACAACCACAATGAGAATAATTGAACCTGTTTCTGATAGCAACAATGCTTACACCACCAAAAACATGCAACTAACCCTCAAGGCATTAATATCAGAATATGGACTTCTAGTCATTAAAACACAATGTATAAAACTGTATGTATTTTTTTTTAATTAAAATCAATTCTTTCCATCAAAAAAAAAAAAAAAAAGTCAATTTTAGTTTACAGAGAAACATACCTTTATTCCCATTAACTTTCTAAACTTCACATTTTGGTCCTTGTTACCAAAATTAAGTTTTTCCCATATTTCCGCAGACTGAGATTTATCCTAGAGTGAAAAAAAAATGAGTAACTCGTCAAAACGTCAATTGGAATGCAGAAATGCAGTTGAAGACAAAATTTCTTTCATGACTGTCGTTATATGCATTTAGGAAATTACCTTAAGATCATATACAATATGAATTGAACAGTAGTACCAAAGTTGTAGTACTATAAATAAGCCTAAGGTAAGTTAATAGTAGATAAATCATTCAAAATATAGTAGAACTTATTCTAGGAAGTGTAGATATTTTTTTTTAGATCCAGTGTTACAAGTTACTTGAATATTGTAAAGTTATTAAGGACTGCTTCACTCTGTTTTTAGTTCGACTATATATCTAGCCATACCCCAAATAAACCCACCCATAATTATTCAATTAAAAAAAAAAAAAAACTACATCAACTTAAGTCTAAGCAAACACAAACTTGTGATTTCCATTCTTAATCGGTCAAGGTATTAGATGGTTTAAAATGTTTATAATGTATTTTCACCAGCACCACCTACTGGTCATTTTGGTCAACAGTCCAAAGTTGGGAAATAAGTCAAAGTGCCAGGGGAACCATACTACTTTCTGAAATAAATGCAGGTGGCGGACAATATACCACCTGCACCAGAAGTGAATAATCAGCAATAACCTGGTTGCTAAGGATCAATTTAACCTATCAACCAGGCACTGGATTGAATGTGAGACTGGGAAACAAAAGGAGAGGTCTAGAACATAAGGATAAAAAAAGATAAGCAATAAAAACAGAACAATAGGTTTTTGGCTGAAGGGGACTGTGACCCCCATTTGATAGCTGGAAAGCATTAGAAAACAAAGGCAAAATAATGTGACCACCATAAAAGATAGAAAATAAAAACCAATGGAAAGTTGATACAAATAGGACATTCTAAAACATACTAAAAGTTAACTTAAAGGTGAACTACCCCTTTAATTTTCTTCCTGACTGTTGACCATTAAAATGACCACCATGTGACATTCATTATGTTACCAGTTAAAAAGTAAACCTTAAAAAAGAGCTCTGAGCAATGTAACACTAAATTTGTTTTGAGTGTTTACATTTGCTTTATGTGGTTGAATGCCCATCTTTGTCCAGATTCAATCCTATGGACAAATCAATTTTATAATTCAAACTTCCTTACCCCTTCCTTTTTGCCTTGCCAAAGCTTTTTACGTTTCTTCGCTTGTTCTGCAAATTTCATTGGGTTCACAGCCGCTGGATTATAATAGCTGGGGACAGAAATGCCAGTCTCTGCCAATGCCTTAGCTTGTAGTGCAGCCATCTGTGCTGCCATCGCAATTTGAGGAGTTACTTGAGTCCCTGAGGCCAACAGAGCTGCTACATTGATAACTGATCCTCCACCTGTTGCAGCCACTAACCAGAGAAACAACTTTTGTTATTGAGAACAGCACAATTGATAATAGTAAGATTTAAAATATGAAAAAGTACAACATTTCATAGCACAAGTTATTTATATTTGTAAAAATATATTTTATATATATATATATATATATATATATATATATATATATATATATATATATATATATATATATATATATATATATATATATAGATATATATATATATATATATATATATGCTTTTCCTTCAGAATTGTGTATTTACTAATTATTACAGTGTGGCATAGACTTGTAGCACTCAGTTTAGGCTGAAGTCTCTGGTATCAAGTGTACCATTTATAAACCAATTTATCTCCAAGTCACTTTTAACAACATGCCCTTTGACAAGTACATGAGTGAAATGCATACAGATAAGTGCAATCAACTATACTGTACAGAAATGATACAAGTATAGAGAAAAAAATCTATTCATCCATCACCTGCCGCAATCTCTTGCTGTTTTTGTTTTTCACAGGTTTCCTTTTCACGTTGCTCTTGCAGTTTCTTTGCCCTTTCCAACCTAACAAGGAAAAGAAAATGTTGCATGAAAATAAAATAGAAAGGTGTGCTAGGATATACTGTTTTGTGAACCTACCAGAATGGCATGTCATTTGCAAAAGGAGTAAATCATTCCAACAACTGACTGGGAATGGTAAGTAATATGTACCTTCTAGCTAAGGCTTCTTGTGCATCCATAGCTGTATTTCTCCCTCGAAAAGCTGGAGGGCTTGGAGGTGTACAGCTTCGACTTCTGCTGTGCCTTCGAGGTTTCTCTATTCTCCTCTTCTTCTCTCTACAAACATAATTTACATATAGTTTCAGTCAGTCAGACACAAATGTAACAAGCTTGTTAAGAGCTTTTGTGTCTTATTATACAGAAAGATATGATAAAGTTCACCATGTAAAGATGCAAGAATTTCTATACAGCATGTAGGCCACTGGAACACATGGTTAACATACAAGCTTTTGGCTGTATTTCTAATAAATCCACCTTAGGTTGGTGGCTAATCTCACTCATGTGCACAAAGCAACCATCTGCTTTACTTTAAAGGAATGTTTACCTGCCCATACATCTTTCATTTCAGTTGTTTTCAGATAGTTCACCAGAAAGAAAGACCTTTTAAATTACTTTCTATTTTCTACTTGTAACTGTCTTCCAATATTGAAGTCTAAGGGTAAGGAAAAACGGGCAGATTCAAGGAGATAAGTCACCCTGACGACAAATCGCCTCTTCTTCGGGGCAACAATCTCCCTGAACTGCCTTCTCGCCAGCTATAATGAAGAATCGGCAGTGGGATGGCACTAGATGCGCTTTGTTTTCCAAAAGTTGCCTGAAGTTTCCTCGTGAGGCAACTTCGGAAGACGAAGTGCCGCGAGTGCCATCCCGCTGGCAATTTTTCATTATAGCCGGCGGGAAGGATGGGGAAGGCAGTTCGGGGAGATTGTCGCCCTGAAGAGGAGGAGATTTGTTGCAACTAATCTCCCCGAATCTGCCCATGTGCCCTTACCCTTTATTTCAGTTTTTCACCTTCTTATGTCTTTCAAAATTAGCTCGGGGGGGGGGAGTCACTAACTCTGTAAAGTTTTTAAAATGACATGTTAGTTGATACACGTCTTATGATACACGTCTTATCTTAGCCCATGCTGAGCAGAACTCCAAAGTTTCATTAAAGGCAGCGGTTATAATTTATAAAATAGTTGCTAAAATTCCATAAGTGCTGCGGAGCAATTTATCAATTCATGAAGCAAGTTGTAACAGTTCAGAATCTGCACCTGGATCATACATCAGAGACCATTCAAAAAATTCCCTTTAAAACCCATCAACATCAATCAATGCCAAGAAAACAGAAAAAGTTTGAAATCTATATAGTTTATACATATAAACTAATCTCCTAAAACAAATGTAAAACTTACCGACTTTTGCTTCTACTCTTGCTTCGATGTCTATGTTTAGATCTTGACCGAGAGCGGGATCGGGGATGCCTTTTCCTCTCCCTACTTCTTGAACGAGATTTTTTTCTGTCATTGCTTCTACTACGATGGCGTCTGTAAAACAGAGCACATTTATCACATCTATTGTGGTAATCAGTGATGCACTTCAGCCGTAGATTTTTGGTTTAGCTGAATACTGAACCCCCACAAAAGATTTGTTGATTATTAAACTAAAACACATTTTGCAAATTCTAATGAGAAAAATGCATGTGTGAACTAAAAACTGTCTCCAGTTGACACTTCTTGACATTAGTCAAGGAATGAGTTTGATTTTAATTGATTAATATGGCAGGTACATGAATAGGAGCTATTATTTGTAAAGCAACATCCAGGAAGCCCAGAAATGCCATTTCCCATAGTTCTATTTAAAGCAGTTCATATTTGCCTATAATAACCCCCACAAAAGATTTGTTGATTATTAAACTAAAAGACATTTTGCAAATTCTAATGAGAAAAATGCATGTGTGAACTAAAAACTGTCTCCAGTTGACACTTCTTGACATTAGTCAAGGAATGAGTTTGATTTTAATTGATTAATATGGCAGGTACATGAATAGGAGCTATTATTTGTAAAGCAACATCCAGGAAGCCCAGAAATGCCATTTCCCATAGTTCTATTTAAAGCAGTTCATATTTGCCTATAATAAAACATTACCTTGTTTTTGTTGATAAGATAAATTCAGTTGGTGGCAAAACAATTTCTTTCACCTTTTTTTTTTTTTTTTTTTAATTGTTTTTAATAGCCTTACATTTTACAGAAAGACCGCATATCCAGAAACCCCCAGGTCACAAGCAAATCCTACCTCTCACGTGAACGAGACCTGGAATAACTTTTGCCTCTAGATGATCTTTTTTCTTTACGTCGATGTCTTTCGTCTCCATTGTCTGATGGATTTAGTCTCTCTCTCGTCTTGTCGGAATGATCTCTGTTAATGCTGTCATCAGATCGATGTTTTTTGGATGACTTCTCTTTAACCTCATGTCTTCTTGCCTGTTTTAAGAAGAAGTTGGTTCTTTCAGGAAAATAGTGCAACAAAGAGAGTTAGTATGAATGCCAAAGGAGAGAAATGATATGTTGTGAAGCAATAATTGATTCGCTTTAATAGTGAACTACTTGATGTTGCACTTAACACTGATTTGCCATCTATGAGGGTATATATTAGCTGGCCTCAAGTATACGTTGATTGTATGGCAGTCACACAAATTACATGAATATTCCTTCAACAGAAAATATTCCATTAAATCCACAAAGGCAGTTTATCATTTTGTTTTATTTAAAAAAAAAAAAAAAAAAAAAAGTCATTAAGGCTTAAAAAAATAAATAAATACAAACACTCCAAGAAACCCACAAAGGGAATTCTAGTTGAGACTGCTTTGGTATTTCAACTGGTCATTTTTGAAAGTAAAAAAAAAAAAAAAATGATATAATAAAACCCTTTATAGAGGAGAGAAAAAAGGTTGTCAGATTTGTCATTTTAACTGACAAAAAATTATACATTATACTAATTAATTACAATGTAGTTGTAAACACAAGTATTAACTTATTAAAACATTACTGGGTTATAGCCTTGACCCTAAAAACAGACAGATGAATTTAAAGGGTTATAGTCACCAATACTGGATTTAAAAATATTTTTAATTTTAACTGTTCTTGCTGAGTAAAATGTGTGTCCAACAGTCAGAAATGTGGTTATAAAAAATGATTGCATTGCACTGAAAATTAAGCATCACTTATTTGCTGGATACGTTAAACCCACCATAGCAAAGGCAGCTGCTTCCACTTGTATAGCAGAATATAAGTGTTACATATAAGACACTGTACAAAATAAAAATGTGCAAATATGCTTTACTAAACATGTAAATGAACATTATATCTATGTATATTAAATATTAATGATATGCAATTCTTCAGCTGCAGTTTGTGGACTTCCGCCATGAAGACAGGCTTCCAGTACATACAAAATAATTAGGCATTCTGGCCTTACTGTTCAACTACAAGTGAATGGACAATTAAAGTCAAAATCACTGTGGGTGCCAAATGTTAGGCACCCACCAGCGGTTGTAATTGCAGATACCATGGGCGGGTGCTGCTATTAGCAGAAAACTGCACTGGCCTGGGTGATTTCTGCAGAAGTTATTTGACTCAATATTTCTTCCTGTTCTATCCAGGTATGAGTGAAAAAGCTGGCTTTTTATTTCCAAATTGGCTTTTGCTCTACTGAGCATACGTCTGCCAAAATGACAAATAGAAACCGGACGAATCCGAAGAAGATGGTGACAAGGATATTCTGCAGAAATATATTGGGCTAATGCAGTTTTAGCCAACAGGAGCACCGTCCCAGGGGATCAGGTAAACAATTTTAATCAGAGAGTATCTAACATTTTGGCACCCCCAGTAATTTAAACTTTAGTTCTCCTTCAAAAAGATGTTCATCCTAAAAAATCCTAATGAAACCAACTCTACCTGTCAATACAGAAAATGTCAAATATCAATGCCTTGTGTATAGGGCACTGGTAACAGCTGGTAAGGTGAAAGCGTGTCTGCTTTATTTTAGATTGCTTTATTTCTGCAAGTGTGCGGATGTCAGACAATAAATTACCATTTGGCTTGTATGGCAAATAGTCAGATGCCAAACTGGCACGAGTATGGCTGCCCTTAGTCTAATCCACTATTAGGATATCAGTCATGTCATACAAGGGACATGAGACCCTCTTGCATAGAAGTTCTCTTATTTACCCGTGAACAATAACTATATGTAGAAAGTTGTGGGGAGCCACACATGCCTGAAAAAGGTTTCTATGGTTTGGTAAAAAAATAGGGGCTATGGATTCCTTTTTTTTTTTTTAGTCTTATCTGGACTGCACCTTGCAGCTCTTATTGGAAGCAAACTAGTGCATCAGAGGATAGCAAGCAACATAAGACACTGGTCTAGCAACTATCGAAGGGACTGTTGCAACAATGTACCATAAATGTGTATTGTTTACAATTTTTTACTTCCTTGAATGTTTCTGCCTACAAAACTATTGCCCACTATAAACATATAAAACAACCCAAGCCATGGTTTTACGCATTGTGCACACTACAGTCTTTAGTCCAATAGCGACTATTTGTCTATAATGTAAAATAGAGAATACTGCAGGCCTTCATACAGTCAAACATACTTATAGGCTTCTGCTGAAGTGCAACCTCCAAAGGCAGTCAAAGTTTCAATTACAAAAACTGCATCACACTGAGCATGATCATCAAAATTCAACAGAAACCTATGGTTTCAAGGATCAAAGGTTAAGATTATAGCATGATCTACATTATGATTGGCACAGCTGAAATCAGATTGAAGTTTGTAGTATGCAAAAAAGCAAAGAAAGGACATTTCCGAGGCAAAGTAAAACAAAACCCCTTAAACAGTCGGCTTAAAATATCGTATAAGGCAAATATTATGTTCAATAACTGATAGTTACCTTATCATGAAGTAGACTTATTATTTTGCTATCTGAGTCTGCAGCGTCTTCAGTTCAGTCTCTTCGTGCTTTAGCACGCTGAGTGTGATTTATTATAGAAATGTTATCATGTGGACTAAGCAAAATAATCATTAAATATAAAAGCTTCCTATAGTAACTGAAAACCAAAACACCACATCTAAATTATGAGTTTGGTATTTAAAGTTCAGATTACAAATGTTACCTTCTTGAGCGTTTTTATGAGAAGCAAAGAAGCATTCTTTTTATACACCCTAAATGTGAACCATTTATATTTCAGAATGCTTCCTCCCCCCCAACTTCCTGCCTGCTCAAGAACGAACAGAGGTGGACGGCGATAATTTTAAAATCCATATGTATACAAGAGGAAAGAAAAATAAGACAGAGGTAAAAAAAGGATAACAATAATTGTATTTAATGCCGATCAACATTATACAAAATCAAAAACTGCCAAAAAAGAAAAAGTATGGTATATAATATAAATATACTGTCAGTGATTTAACATACTGTTGATAAACAGTGGGAAATGAAACTAATAGAATGAAAACTAGGAGCATATTTCACCTTAGGGCAGCAACACAATGTGCTTTACAGTTACAGGTACTTACCATTTAGTTAAAAGACATTTGTACAAGCACTGTATACGGTCATAAGTTACCATACACTACAAAGTAGTATTAATTACCTCTTTGCTTCTGCTCCGACTTCTGTGTTTTCTACCCTCATCTACAGAAGGGAATAAATGAAATGGCACATAAGTATTTCAATTACCATACCATAGTCAACAGTAAACATAAATGAACTTTTCAACCTACCAATCTTTCGTTTATGTTCCCTTGAACGTGAGCGGGATCTTGAATAATGTTTTAAGCCCCGAGGGGATTTTGAAAGATCGCTGTGTTCCGAGTGCTTGTCTATAACTGGTGAGCGCTTTTCTGGTGAGCCACCATCTTGCTCTGTATCACTTGACTATATGCAAGAAACAAGGCAGTATTAAACATGGAAAGAGAAAGCAGATTTAAAAAAAAAATCCCCCAATTAATAAAAAATATTATAAAGACATTGTTTGCACTCCTCAGAACCTATTAGGGAGGCTCGGTATACAGGATTTGGCCTAGATACTGCCATTTTCAGATTCAGCCAAATCAAATCAAAAAAAAGTTATGCGACTTCTTGTCACACAAACAAGAAAGTGACATTTTTTTTCTCTTTCCCCTCAATGCAACCCTAGAACCAATACATTTTCACATTGTCACTGCAATGCAAAAAAACACCTGAAAGTATATGGTTGTTTATCCTTTCTTGAACACAAATACAAATTTCTCTATTTCAGTGATAATTGTTAAGGTAACTCAGTGTGGCATACATTATAGGCTTAGTGTTCTGTAAATAGGAACCTCAAAGGATTCTGTCATGATGTTTATGGTTTAAAGGAATTCTTCAGTATAAAAATAAAAACTGGGTAAATAGGCTGTGCAAAATAAAAAATGTTTCTGATATAGTTAGCCAAAAATGTAATGTATAAAGGCTGGAGTGACTGGATGTGTAACATAATAGCCAGAACAGTGACTGAGGGGGTCCACATGGTTCATACCTGTTGCTTTTGAATCTGAGCTGAAAGCTGAGGATCAATTACAAACTCACTGAACAGGTATGACCCATGTGACCCACCTTCAAGTCGCTAACTAACTCAGAGTTAGAGAGCTGAAAAGCAGGAAATAGTGTTCTGGCTACTATATTAAGACATCTAGTCACTCCAGCCTTTATACATTACATTTTTGGCTAAATAACTATATTAGAAACTTTATTTTGCACAGCCTATTTACCCAGTTTTTTTTTTTTACACTGAACTGTTCCTTTAAGTTTTATTTTTAATTTACGGTACAAGGTTTATATTGCAAATAATTCACTTTACCCTTTAAAATTTTATTCTTGAACAAATTAATTTTTCTAGCTGTAATATTGGTGTGGAGGCAGCCATCTCAGCATATTGAGCCAGGATGGAACTGTTTGAGACATCTATTGTTTCTCTCCTCCCATAGCATTTACCACGACCCATGTCATGCTCCCTAGCTCCACCTAGACATGGTAAACATGAAAATAGCACCCAAGCGGGAAAAACCTTCAGCAAAGGTGTGAGGTAGCTGCTATCTGGTTAAATGCCCAATTGTTCTGTTGATAGGTTGCTGGGAGGCAAGGTGATAGGACTCCAACTTGCAGTAAAGAGTGACTATCGTTTAGAAACCAACCTGGTTAGGGTGAGAAGGGCTGACATGAGTCAAAAAAGCCCTTCACAATACAAGACATGCGGTGTAAAGCCTTCTGAAAACAGAAGGTATTTATAAGCCTCATGCTACACACATAGCACTGTCTTCATACCAAAATTTAAATGTTAACTTTCACATAAACCATTATGGGCAGAGACATGCAAATCACTCTTTGTGTTCCTTTGGCCAAATATGCATCCAGAACGGCTGGTTTTATAGCACAGATATAGCCTTATAGTTCAGAGCCATATATCCAAACTTACAGACAGCCTGTTTCAATCTTGTTAGATCTCATCAGCTCAAGGTATCAGAACAAGGCTTCTGAGTAGGTAGGACTTGGAGAGTAGCAAAGCAGAGAAACTTTTCCTTTCAATTTAATGATACAATTATCACATATACCACTTAGAAGGCGAGATACTATAACAATTAAAACATAATGGCTTTCATAGAAGTCTATTGTGTTCTTGGGTAGGCTGGGAATGAATAACAGAGCAATGGTTAAGATTTTTGGGCCTCCATCAGGGCTATATAGATGTTGTACTAATCTGTCATACAAGGCATTAAAAACCAGCACAGAACTGGTCATCACAAACATTTTGTTTTGAAGGGTTTTAGTTAACTGATAGAGACCCAAGTCTAATATGACAAATGTGGCAATGATTTCTTATTTTCACTCCACAGAAGTCTACATTTTTCTACCTCTTACAATTTTAGAGGCTCAGATATGAATTATGGCTACATTTATTTTCATCCATAACATATTGTTGTCAATATTTAAAAATGCTCAAGCAGATCTTAACTCAGTGTTTTGGGTCTTGTTAAACACACAAAGTTAAAATCTTTAAAAATTGTTAAAATCTAGTTTTCTAGGGGTAGTTTTTAGTATAAAATATCCTGTGTGGCAACTCTACAACTGAACTCTCCAGTGTTTGATAACAGCCTCTTTCTTCTGCCTCCATGTAGTTTGTACTTTGAAGTCATGGACACTAGTAGCTAAAAACACTACCTCTCTGTGAGGGCGACAACTATATTGTTTTATTTCTTTTTTGTATCCAAACCTTGCCTTTAGGGCAGAGCCACACTCAAAGATCCGGGGAGATTTAGTTGCCCTGCGACAAATCGCCTCTTCTTAGGTAGACTAATCTCCCCGAAAAACCTTCACACCAGCTAAAATCTAAATCGCCGGCAGGCAGGCCCGGATTTGCGGCAATTATGCATAAACCCGGGCCTAGGGCGGCATCAATTATGGGGCGGCATGCCGCCCAGCCTAACAAGCAGTTTTTTGCCGGAGCACTAGCGCCAAACGGCTAGTGCTCTGAAACCAGGAGAGCTTCATTTTCCAAAGTCGTCTCATTAGAAAACTTCGGGCGACTTCAGAAAATTAAGCGGCCCGAGTGCCATCCCGCCGGGGATTCAGATTCTAGCCGGTGGGAAGGCAGTTCAGAGAGATTATTTACCCTAAGAAGAGGCAATTTGTAGCCAGGTGACTAAATCGCCTGAATCTTTGCGTGTTTCTGCCCTTAAAGGGGTTGTTCACTTTTAGTATGATATAGAGAGCGATTTTCTAAGACAATTTGCAATTAATTTAATTTTTATTATTTATGGTTTTTATGTAATTTAGCTTTTTATTCAGCAGCTTCTCCAGTTTGCAATTCCAGCAAACTGATTGCCAGGGTCCAAATTACCCTAGCAACCATGCATTGATTTAAATAAGAGATTGGAATAGGCATAGGATGGAGTGTAAATAGAAAGATGAGTAATAAAAAGTAGCCATAACAATAAGTGCATTTGTTTTTAGAAGGGGTCAGTGGCCCCTTTTTGAAAACTGGAAAGAGAAATTATTAAAAAGACGATAAAAGATAAATAATATAGACCAACTGAAAAGTTGCTTAGTAATGGACATTCTAGAACACACTAAAAGTTAACTTAAAGGCGAACCATCCCTTTAAGCTACTGCCTAGATGTAAGGATACATTGTAATCTAAGTATTGGATAAGATGCTCAAATTCCAAACAGAGCTACTTAACCAACAGCAAAAATACATCACACGAACAGTGAATTTAAAGGAATAGTTCAGTGTGAAAATAAAAACTGGGTAAATAGATAGGCTGTGCAAAATAAAAAATGTTTCTAATATAGTTAGTTAGCCAAATATGTAATATATAAAGGCTGGAGTGAACAGATGTCTAATAAAACAGCCAGAATCCAACTTCCTGCTTTTCAGCTCTATAACTGAGTTAGTCAGCAACTTGAAGGGGAGCCACATGGTACATTTCTGTTCAGTGAGTTTGTAATTGATCCTCAGCATTCAGCTCAGATTCAAAAGCAACAGATATGACCCATGTGGGCCCCCCCTCAAGTCTCTGATTGGTTACTGCCTGGTAGCCAGGGTAACCAGTCAGTGTAAACCAAGAGAGCTGAAAAGCAGGAAGTAGTGTTCTGACTGACTTGTTATACATCAAATCACTCCAGCCTTTATACATTGCATTTTTGTCTAACTATATTAGAAACATTTTTTATTTTGCACAGCCTATTTACCCAGTTTTTATTTTTACACTGAACAATTCTTTTAAAGGTGAACTACCCCCTATGTTCTTCTGTAAGAAGCACATTTAGCAATGCTCCCTATGAACTAAGATACCTCCCAACATTTTGGAAGTAAAAAGAGGGACAAAGAAATTTTTTCCACATGTAGCGCAGCAATTCTGACCACACCCCTTTGTGGCCACACCCCCTAATTACCATGTTTGTTTTCCAAAATTGGGCAGGTTACGAAAGTTTGAAAATATTTCTCCTTATCTAAACTGTGTTTTTGTGTCTCAAAATTGTTACAAAGTATCTTATTTGCACCTGTTAGCTGTTCTGGGCTCTCTGCTAAAAGCCAATTAAGTGAGAAACTTTGTTTCTTTTTCTGGCTGTTCAGTGCAGAGAAAAGAGGGACTTTCCAGTACAAATGAGAGACTGCGGGTTGAGCTGTCAAAAGAGGGACTGTCCCTCAGAAAAAGGGACAGTTGGGAGGTATGGAACTAATAATACTGATTGATCATGTTAATGCATATCCCTAGCCACTTAAACTCTGCAACATTTTGCAGTCATCAACCCTAGTGAGAATTCGTTTCCGGGTCCTGCGGCTTCTCTTTTGCGATCTATGGAAACGTGAGACGCGCGCCATGTTGGTTTTGCAAAGTGAACGTGAATGGCAACAAAGTGATCACAAAAGACTCGTTCCCGTCACAATCATTTACTTGCAAGTGCGGCAGTAAATATTAGAAATAAAGTTCGGTTAAAGAGTACGACTTGAAGTTCGGATGGCCAATACACCACGGGCGCCATCTTCTACAACTAAATCTGCGCTCGTTTCCTTCGCAGCACCTACCGCCATGTGTCGCAAGGTACGTTCTCAGCTCCTGCGATGACTATTCACCGTCTAAATCGGGGGGATACAAGTCCATCCAGAGCAGATAGAATATTATGCCAAACGAAACGGGGAGGCTCACAGAAAGGCGACACAAAGAACGTAGCTGACGCGCAACGCATGCTGGGAAGCTGTGTGACGTATGCGTTTCACAGTACTTTACGTCACGCCTGCTGACCCGCAAAACTCCAGCTTCCACAGAAACAAACACCGGTGACTGCTAAATGTTACTTGTTTCGTTTGAAGCCGGAAGGGGTCTGTATAGATAAAAAAAAGATAAAGAAGCCGGTTGTGGGAATGACATGGATATCATATGAACACGTGGTTCTATTGAACTATTAAAGAGAACATGCTCTATTGACAAAAGTTCCTGTTTCTGCAGAAAAAATATATTTGGAGGTCGTGATGTTATTAGCATATTATATTCTGTTTCCAGAAAAGCAAATGCAAGGCAGAACTTGCTTATTAGAAGCTTATTCGCAATAAATAATTGCATGAAACAACATTTTGTATAGCACCAAACAATTTTAACCCTTTAAGTGCCAGCAGAATTTCACATTTTGGTTACGTGAAATGCCAGCCGTTTTTGAAACATTTTGTGCTCTCTCACTTTAGGGGCATTTTCTGAGGGGAAACCTATAGTTTACCTAGGAAAACTATACATTGTTTTTTTCGGTAGAAACTGAGCTTTCTAAATCTGCCTGAGTTTTCATGTATTTCCACCTGTGCAAAAAAATTTATAGTGCTAAATACCAAAAAAAAATTAAAAATTACCATTTTTCATCGTATATCAATTTATACCAGAAAAATATTTCATTTTACGGATGAAAATCCAACTGATTTGGAAAGCCTTATGTCTCTCGAACGTGCCAATACCAGATATGTATAGTTTTAGGGAGATTTAGGACTTCTGTACCTCAAAAACTCCCGGCAGTATATTGCCGAATTTTGAAAGCACTAAGGCAGAAAACGGCATGCTTTAGATTCCAAGGCAAAAACTCCTGAAACCGTAGGTTTACACCAGAAAACCATACATTTTTGAAAAGTACACATTCTGCCGATTACAAAATGGGTAACTATGTCTCTCTACTCCCAACTACCAAACATAAAAGCTTGTCTGAACATAGCGGTTTTTCAAAAAAAAATTCAAAATTCTGAAAAATCATTTCAAAGGTTTTATTTTGCTGCTCCGCATATCCCAAACTATATTAGGTACCAAGAAAAAGCACCTGAAATATGATTGCCAGGGGTCCACTGAACAGTTTGATACCCATTATGCATAGGTTTACCAAAGTATCTGGCATTTAGAGACACCAATATGAAATTAGCACATCCAAATTGTTCAGGACTTTACTTCAGCTACTGAGAAATCAACACATTGACTGCATTTTTTGTGGGGTAAAAACACAGAAATATATGTTTACCCCCCAAACCCATATATTTTTGGAAAGTACACATTCTACCGAATCTAAAATGGGTACCCATGCCTTTCTGCTCCAAACTACTGAGTCGCAAGGCTTTCCCAAAATTGTCGGTTTTGGTGAAATATGTGAAAATTGCCTCAAACCTTCAACTTCCCAGCACCATATCACCCATGTATCATTATGCACTAAGAAAAAGCACCCTAAATATGATTGCCATGGTTCCTCTGAACATTTTGGTGGCCATTGTTCATAGGTTTACCAAAGTATCTGGCATTTAGAGGCCCCAAAATGAAGTTAGCGCATACAAACAGTCCCGTGGGTAACTTCAGCTAATGAAAAATCAACACATTGACTGCATTTTTGTGGGGGTAAAAACACAAAAATATATGTTTACCCCCAAAACCCATATATTTTTGGAAAGTACACATTCTACCGAATCTAAAATGGGTACCCATGCCTTTCTGCTCCAAACTACTGAGTCGCAAGGCTTTCCCACAATTGTCGGTTTTGGTGAAATATCTGAAAATTGCCTCAAACCTTCAACTTCTCAGCACCATATCACCCATGTATCGTTACGCACCAAGAAAAAGCACCCTAAATATGATTGCCAGGGTTCCTCCAAACAGTTTGGTGGCCATTGTTCATAGGTTTACCAAAGTATCTGGCATTTAGAGGCCCCAAAATGAAGTTAGCGCATACAAACAGTCCCGTGGGTAACTTCAGCTAATGAAAAATCAACACATTGACTGCATTTTTGTGGGATAAAAACACAGAAATATATGTTTACCCCCAAAACCCATATATTTTTGGAAAGTACACATTCTACCGAATCTAAAATGGGTACCCATGCCTTTCTGCTCCAAACTACTGAGTCGCAAGGCTTTCCCACAATTGTCGGTTTTGGTGAAATATCTGAAAATTGCCTCAAAGCTTCAACTTCTCAGAACCATATCGCCCATGTATCGTTACGCACCAAGATAAAGCACCCTAAATATGATTGCCAGGGTTCCTCCAAACAGTTTGGTGGCCATTGTTCCTAGGTTTACCAAAGTATCTGGCATTTAGAGGCCCCAAAATGAAGTTAGCGCATACAAACAGTCCCGTGGGTAACTTCAGCTAATGAAAAATCAACACATTGACTGCATTTTTGTGGGATAAAAACACAGAAATATATGTTTACCCCCAAAACCCATATATTTTTGGAAAGTACACATTCTACCGAATCTAAAATGGGTACCCATGCCTTTCTGCTCCAAACTAATGAGTCGCAAGGCTTTCCCACAATTGTCGGTTTTGGTGAAATATCTGAAAATTGCCTCAAAGCTTCAACTTCTCAGTACCATATCACCCATGTATCGTTACGCACCAAGAAAAAGCACCCTAAATATGATTGCCAGGGTTCCTCCAAACAGTTTGGTGGCCATTGTTCATAGGTTTACCAAAGTATCTGGCATTTAGAGGCCCCAAAATGAAGTTAGCGCATACAAACAGTCCCGTGGGTAACTTCAGCTAATGAAAAATCAACACATTGACTGCATTTTTGTGGGGTAAAAACACAGAAATATATGTTTACCCCCCAAACCCATATATTTTTGGAAAGTACACATTCTACCAAATCTAAAATGGGTACCCATGCCTTTCTGCTCCAAACTACTGAGTCGCAAGGCTTTCCCACAATTGTCGGTTTTGGTGAAATATCTGAAAATTGCCTCAAAGCTTCAACTTCTCAGCACCATATCACCCATGTATCGTTACGCACCAAGAAAAAGCACCCTAAATATGATTGCCAGGGTTCCTCCAAACAGTTTGGTGGCCATTGTTCATAGGTTTACCAAAGTATCTGGCATTTAGAGGCCTTAAAATGAAGTTAGCGCAGACAAATAGTCCTGTAGGTAACTTCATCTAATGAGAAATCAACACATTGACTGCATTTTTGTGGGGTAAAAACACAGAAATATATGTTTACCCCCCAAACCCATACATTTTTGGAAAGTACACATTCTACAGAATCTAAAATGGGTACCCATGCCTTATTGCTCCAAACTACTGAGTCGCAAGGCTTTCCCAAAGTTGTCGGTTTTGGTGAAATATCTGAAAATTGCCTCAATGCTTCAACTTTCCAGCATCATATCGCCCATGTATCATTACGTATCACAAAAAAGCACCCAAATTGTGATTGCCAGGGGTCCTCCAAACAGTTTGGTGCCCACTGTGCATAGGTTTACCAAAGTATATGGCATTTAGAGGCCCCAAAATGAAGTTAGCACATACAAATTGTCCTGTGGGTAACTTCAGCTAATGAAAAATCAGCACATTGTCTGCATTTTTGTGGGGTAAAAACACAGAAATATATGTTTACCCCCCAAACCGATACATTTTTGGAAAGTACACATTCTACAGAATCTAAAATGGGTACCCATGCCTTTCTGCTCCAAACTACTGAGTCGCAAGGCTTTGCCAAATTTGGCGGTTTTGGTGAAATATCTGAAAATTGCCTCAAAGCTTCAACTTTCCAGCATCCTATTGTCCATGTATCATTACCAGCATAAAGCATCCTAAATATAAACATACGGGTCTACTAAATAGTTTGATGCCCAATGTGCATAGATATACCAAACTATGTGGCGCACAGAGACCCCCAAATGACAATATGTATAGACATTTTCACGGCTGACGCGCTGGCTGCTGCGCTGGCTGCTGCAACATAACCACCCGGTGTGTGTATTATGCGACATTAGACCACCTAACAGTACAGAGACCCCAGAAAACCATATATTTTCAGAAAGTACACATTCTGACGAATCCAATATGGGTAAATAAGTGTTTCTACTACAAACTGCCAAACTGCAAAGCAATGCTGAACATAACGGTTTTTATCAAATTTCTGAAAATCGTCACAAAGCTTGAATTTTACCCCATTATATGCTCCACGTTTCGTAACGTATCAGCATAAAACATCCTAAATATGAACGCCAGAGGTCTACTGAACACTTTGATGCTCAATATGCATAGATATACCAAACTATGTGGCGCACAGAGACCACCAAATGACAATAGTGTATATACATTTTCACAGCTGACGCGCTGGCTGCTGCAATATAAGCGCCTGGTGTGTGTATTATGCGACATTAGACCCCCCTAACAGTACAGAGACCCCAGAAAACCATATATTTTCAGAAAGTACACATTCTGACGAATCCAATATGGGTAAATAAGTGTTTCTACTACAAACTGCCAAACTGCAAAGCAATGCTGAACATAACGGTTTTTTATCAAATTTCTGAAAATCGTCAGAAAGCTTGAATTTTAACCCATTATATGCCCCACATTTCGTAACGTATCAGCATAAAACATCCTAAATATGAACGCCAGGGGTCTACTGAACACTTTGATGCTCAATATGCATAGATATACCAAACTATGTGGCGCACAGAGACCACCAAATGACAATAGTGTATATACATTTTCACAGCTGACGCGCTGGCTGCTGCAATATAAGCACCTCGTGTGTGTATTATGCGACATTAGACACCCCTAACAGTACAGAGACCCCAGAAAACCATATATTTTCAGAAAGTACACATTCTGACGAATCCAATATGGGTAAATAAGTGTTTCTACTACAAACTGCCAAACTGCAAAGCAATGCTGAACATAACGGTTTTTATCAAATTTCTGAAAATCGTCACAAAGCTTGAATTTTACCCCATTATATGCCCCACATTTCGTAACGTATCAGCATAAAACATCCTAAATATGAACGCCAGGGGTCTACTGAACACTTTGATGCCCAATATGCATACATATACCAAACTATGTGGCGCACAGAGACCCCCAAATGGATATATAGTAGATAAAATTTACAAGGCAAAACAAAATAAGGCAGTAAAGAGTGAAATGAAAAAAAATCCAATAAAACCACAAAAATCAATGTTTTTTTTCCAGAATAGTGTTATCGGCCGTCAGAATCACAGTTTGAATATTTTAGCTGGGCCAAACAGGTTATACGGCTAGAAACAAGTGAACACAACATATGCAGAGCTGAAAATGCAATAAAATGTCTAAAAATTCAATAAAACGGCTAAAAATGCACCAAAATACCCAAAATTGCAATATAATCACCGAAATAACATACAAAAGATATTGCACAGTACGGTTGGCGAATACGCTATTCGTAATGGCAATAAAACATTTTTTTCAGCCAAAAAAAGAGACGATGCGATAAGAAAAAAAAAAAAAAAGCCACAATGCCATGTATGTGCGTGTGCGTGTGTACAAATGGTAAATTACATGTTATGTGCGCGTGTGTGCGTGTGCACGTGTGTGTAAGTGCAGTGAGTGTAAGTGACCCCCCCAATACCCAAAAATGTATGTGTAAGTGTGTGTAAGTGTGAATCTAAGTGTGTATTACTGTAATAAGTGTGTGTTGGTGTGTTTGTGTGTGTAATTGTTGCACTAACCTGAAAAAATCGCTGGAGACTGTTGCAGGCGATCAGGAAGAGCCCCTGGAAGACATCTGCCTCGTGGTTCCTGTCTGTGTGCTGTGGGGGCGGAGATCGACGATCCGGTGCAGGCTGCAGCAGCAGGACACGTAAGTAACACGTGCCTGCTGCTGTTTTTGGGCCCCTGGGCGATCGCGCCCCAGGGGCCACTCGATCCCCTGCTCTGCTCGTTGCCTAGGGGCAGGGGATCAAAGCGGAACGGAGCGAGCGGCTCTAACAGCCGCTCCTCCGCTCCAGAACCCGGAAGTGCTGCAGAACGTAGAATCTACGTTCTGTGGCATTTCAAGTTACTTTTCCACAGAACGTAGATTCTACGTTCTGTGGCACTTAAAGGGTTAATATAAATATTGTTTGTTTTTTTTAAAGCTGGGATGAGGCTGCTGACTTTGGGAAAGAATATCTGGAACTTAAAGGGGACCAGTCACCCCAAAATATTATTAATAATCTGATTTTATCACATTAGTCAAGTAAAATGAACTTCAATTACACTATATCAATTATTTGAATCTTGTTTCCTTCAGTCTGGGAATTCATAATTATATCAAGCAGGCAGCAGCCATTTTGTGCACACTGTGCCTTGTATCATCTCAGAATCTTGTTTGTGCACCAGAATGGGGGACCTGATGTCCATCCCCTTGCCCTGGTTACACGATTAAATGTTTAACAGAACAGGGGAATGTGGGGAGAGCAGTGACATCTAGTACGTGCTGAATGGAAAGTGAAAGTAATTGTCTGCCCCTTTTTTTACAACTATGAATGCTTTAAAGGGGTAAAGCTGGCCATAGACGCACAGATCCTATCGTACGAATGGAGGATTCGTACGATTTTCAGATCGTGTGGAGAGTGCCGACATCCTTCGTCCGGTGGAGATCGGTCGTTTGCTACGATCGGACAGATTTGATTTTGACCCCACTGATCCCACCGAAACCCATTGCGCATCTTAATCGGATCGTTCAGCCATACGGCGGAATGTTCAGATTACCCTTGATATAGCCATGCTCATTAATGGCATATCGGGGAAAGATCCACTCGTTTGGCAATGTCGCCAAACGAGCGGATCTTTGCATCTATGGCCACCTTTAGAGGTAACTTGAATTATGTTACAGAACGGCCAATTCTAGGCAACTTTTCAATTGGTTTTCATTATTTCTTTTTTATAGCTTTATCATTATTTGCCTTTTTCTTCTGACTCTTTGCAGCTTTCAAATGGGCGTCACTGACCCCATCTAAAAAACAAATGCTCTGTAAGGCTACAAATGTATTGTTATTGTTACTTTTTATTACTGATCCTTCTATTCAGGCCTTCTCCTATTCATATTACAGCCTCTTATTCAAATCAATGAATGGTTGCTAGGCTAATTTGGACCCTAGTTACCAGATTAGTTGAGATGCAAATTGAAGGGCTGCTGAATAAAAAGCTAAATAAATCAAAAACCCCAAATAATACAAAATGAAAACAATTTGCAAATTGTCTCAGAATATCACTCTCTAGTCTACATCATACTAGAAGTTATCTCAAAGGTGTACAACCCCTTTAATAAAATGTTTAATTTGAAAAGGACTTCTATTATATAGATTCTTGTGTCTGGGTGACAGGTCCACTTTTAGTGCTGTGGAAAACTTATCCAAAAGAATGCAACTTCTGCTGATACTGTAAGGTACAAGTATCACTAACATCATTTAGTGCATCTGTTCCCACAAAATGCTTTTGTTGCAAATGTTCTCTTATTTAGAGCTTCATGCTACCTTGACCTCTTTGGTTTGCATTGCAAAATCATTAACCTTTTCACTGCCAGCTGCTTTTGATCATCTTTTCACATTAACGGCAAAGCGCTCTTGTAAACATATTGTTCTCATATGTTTTTTACACATCAAGCTTGGCTTCACTATGCAAACCCTAATTTGTAAGTTCTCCTAAGCTTTAACCAACATATAGGTAAAATGTATAAAATGTAAAAAAGGGAAACTTTATATTTTGAGTTTTTCATAGAAAGCACAGTGCAAAATAACAAAAATGTATTGTTAACCAATGTTTCTTGTCCAGCATTATGTAAAACAGATAACATCACTAAGTTTATTGCCATAACCAACTTGTACATACCTCAGCAGATTTATCAAAATGTGAGCTTAGAGCCTAGATAGATTGCACTGGGGCCGATAAAGATTTTTAAACCTGGCAGATAAATCGTAAGATGTACGATCGAATCTCACTAACCGCACAATAATCTGACGGATTGGTCGGACTGCACTAAAATCGGTTGTTCACCAAAGAAGAATCATTGCGTCTATGGGGACCTTAAGTCATAAAGGAGGGGCAGACAATATTTGATTGACAGCTCAGATTTTTAAATGAGGTTACAACAGCTCTGAATGGTTTAATAAAAAATAGAAAAAGGATTTCATATTTAATTTGAAAAGGACTTTTATCATACAGCTTTTTGTGTCTGGGTGACAGGTCCACTTTAACAAAAAAAAATCTGCAAACTGTTGTATAAGGTATAGTTACCAAACGCAAAGTTTCGATTCAGAAAATACCCTAAAACGAAAAAAATGGTTAGCTGTTATTGCAAAAGTTTATGTCTCATTGGCCGTGAAAGCGTTAAAGGCAATATGAATAAATGCAATAAAACTGTCAACACTTTTGCTTATGTATTAATAGGAAACTAGGAAGCTCCTAGCTTTGGTTCAGAAATATTAATTATGAAACAATTTTCATCTATGGTGGATTCTTGTACATTATACTACAAAATAATAAACATAATTGTTACAATCGTGAAACCGTTTTACCAGTTTTCACATTACTTTTGCCACTGGAGCCATTAATTTATTAGAATCTCTGTATTCATTTTACCTTAGCAGAACAGTAGTACAGTTAGGTCCATAAATCTTTGGACAAAGACAACTTTTTTCTAATTTTGGTTCTTTACATTACCACAATGAATTTTAAATGAAACAACTCAGATGCAGTTGAACTGCAGACTTTCAGCTTTAATTCAGTGGGTTGAACAAAAAGATTGCATAAAAATGTGAGGAACTAAAGCCTTTTTTTAACTTCATTTCAGGGCTCAAATAGCTGGATTTGAGCAGACAGTATGTCTCTGAACACCTCAGAATTCATTCAGCTGCTTCTGAGAAAATTAGAAAAAAGTTGTCTCTGTCCAAAGATTTATGGGCCTTACTGTATATTTATATTTATAGCCAGTCTGTCAGCATGTCTCTCCTGCTAATTGATAGTATTTCACGGTATTGATTTATTCTTTTGTATTCCAAATGATGTTCTTATGTCTGTGTATTGCTGCCTTTATTGTGTTTATTAATTTAGGTTTGTTAGCTAGCTCTCGCTACATGCATATTTTTTGCACGCCGCATCTGCCTCTTTCTTTGGATCCCTGAATGATTGCTAGATTTCCAGCTCTAGGAATGAATAAAAAGCAAGTTTTTCGTGGTGAGTAATAAAATTCACACTTTGATAAATCTGCCCCTTAATGTGCAGACCCAAATAACATTGTTTATTATCTGTAAACTGCTCTCTAAAAGCTTCCATGTAATTATTCAAATCCACATGCAAAGAAAGTGGAAACTATTCCATTTTCATTAGTCCGCACAATAAAACTGCCAGCTTAAGCAAACACTGGGACAAAGATAGGCTTGTCAAATGGAACTTTGTGTTTGCAGTAAATTCTATGCAAGAAAGGAGGAACTGTTGTCGTGCAAGGGTTATGGTAGAATAAATGGAAGATTGTATGTAATTTATCTGAGGTAAAGCATTATACTCAGCCATGTGCATAATTTTAAACATAGTAAAGTTGTATTTATACTCATTTAGATGACTACATGGTAATACTAATTCTAACAAGAAGAAAAAATACTCAGGACTCCATGCGAGCGGGACAACCCCTGTGTATTTATTGCTTGCATGGAGTCCTGAGTGCCAGTATTCTTTCTTCTTGCTGGATATAATTTAGCAGGTGCTGATCCCTCTTAGTTAGTCTTGGAGTATCATCACAACCTCAGCTTTTGTCTGCTAGAACTCTGCAGCTCTCTTCTAATACACTTAGGTCCATAATAATTTGGACTTTTTTTTAAATTTTGGTTCTGTACATTACCACAATGAATTTTAAATGAAACAACTCAGATGCAGTTGAACTGCAGAGTTATAGCTTTAATTCAGCGGGTTGAACAAAAATATTGCTTAAAAGTGTGAGGACTAAAGCCTTTTTTTAGCACAATCACTTCATTTCATGGTCTCAAAAGTAATTGGACAAATGAAGAAACTGAAAATAAAATGTTAATTTCTAATACTTGGTTGAAAACCCTTTGCTGGCAATGACAGCCTGAAGTCTTGAACTCATGGACATCACCAGATTCTGGGTTTCCTCCCTTTTAATGCTCTGCCAGGCCTTTACTGCAACAGTTGCTGTTTGTTTGTGGGCCCTTCTGTCCAAAGTTTAGTCTTCAACAAGTGAAATGCAGCTCAATTGGGTTCTGATCAGGTCACTGACTTGGCCATTCAAGAATATTCCACTTCTTTGCTTTAATACACTCCTGGGTTGCATTGTCCATCTGTTTTATGAAACGTCTCCCAATCAATTTGACTGCATTTAGCTGGATTTGAGCAGACAGTATGTCTCTGAACACCTCAGAATTCATTCGGCTGCTTCTGTCCTGTGTCACATCATGGATAAACACTAGTGTCCCAGTGCCTGGCAGCCATGCATGCCCAAGCCATCACACTGCCTCCGCCATGTTTTATAGATGATGTGGTATGCTTTGGATCATGAGCTGTTCCACTCCTTCTCCATACTTTTTTCTTGCCATCATTCTGGTAGAGGTTGATCTTGGTTTCATCTGCCCAAAGAATATTTTTCCAAAACTGTGCTTGGCTTTTTTAGATGTTTTTTTTAGCAAAGTTAAATCTAGCCTTTGTATTTTTTGATGCTTATGTGTGGCTTGCACCTTGCAGTGCACTCTCTGTATTTCATGCAGTCTTCTCTTTATGGTAGATTTGCATATGGATACACCTGGAGAGTGTTGTTCACTTGTTTGGCTGTTGTGAAGGGGTTTCCTCTTCACCATGGAAATGATTCTGCGATCATCCACCACTGTTGTCTTCCGTGGACATCCAGGTCTTTTTGCGTTGCTGAGTTCACCAGTGCTTTCTTTCTTTCTCAGTGTTGTATATTTGCACAAGCTGTGTTATGTTTTATAACGTTAATTACCTTTGAAGGATGTTAGAATGTTGCAGCCTTGGGAATAGTGGGAGGAGACTGAGAGGCTAGTCTCTGTATGTGTGTGAAATAAAGATGGTGAACTGGTAACAACCTGTCTGCATTACTGAGATATAACACTCAGGATGTACCAAACTGTAGATGTTGTCACTCCTAATATTGTAGCAATTACTCGGATGTTTTTTTTCTGTTTTTGCAGCTTAAGGATGGCTTGTTTGACCTGCATGGAGAGTTCCTTTGACCACATGTTGTCTGTTCACAGCAAAATCTTCCCTCCTCAAATCAAATCCAGGGCTTTTTTCTACTTCATTGATAGACATAACAAAGGAATTGCCCACACCTGCCCATGAAATAGCATTTGAGTCAATTGTCCAATTACTTTTGAACCCCTGGTCCAATTAATTTTGAGCCCCTGAAATGAAGTGATATATGGACCTAAATGTATGATCATATCATGTACAAACTAATACTGAAACTTGCACTTACAGCTACCAGCACAAATCAACCTCTCCTGTGGGAAGAATACATGTAAACTAATGCAGGGTGCGCTGATTATTTGCAGTTTTGTCTTTAGTATGGAATTAATCTGGCTCCTTTAATAAATAATAAACCAAAAATAATCATTTGTCTTTAATAAATAATAAACCAAAAATAATCATTTGTCTAATGAAAGAAAAGCAATTTGAGAAGTTTTCAATGCAACTACAAAAAATGGGGGGTATATAGGGCAGGTACTTTAGTCCAAAGGCACCTCCCCCTATAATAGAACCCACTTACAAACCATTTCACACTGCAAACAATACACTCACAAGACCAGACCCACTGCAGCACACAAAGTGTGATCAGTGCAAGACTTTAGCCTTAAAAAACAATTAGAGATAAAAACCAATAGCAAAGTGGACGGTGAGAATAGAAAATAGGAAATAGCCACTAAAAAAGTAAGTGCTATTTCAAGTGGAGAAAGTCTCCATCAATGGGTAGCATATAATAAGTGTATAGCCATATCCCCCTCCCTTTCCAAATCCGTTCCCTTAGGCCCAATTCTGCCTGTCTACGTGGGGAGCAGATGGGAGCTAGATCTCCCACCGTTTTCAATGCACAGTTACTGCAATTATTTGATAGGTTAAGGGCTCTTACACATGAGCGTTTTTACCTGCGCTCCCCTGCGTTCCGTTTTTTGGCGTTCAGCCGCAGGGGAGCGCAGGAATAGACGCATTTAATTATTTCAAATGGGGCTGTACTCACACAGGCGCATGTAGGCGCCGAACGCAGGTTGAGACGCAACATGCTGCATTTTTCCTGCGTTCGGCGCCTACATGCACCTGTGTGAGTACAGCCCCATTTGAAATAATTAAATGCGTCTATTCCTGCGCTCCCCTGCGGCTGAACGCCGAAAAACGGAGCGCAGGGGAGCGCAGGTAAAAACGCTTATGTGTAAGAGCCCTTAAGGTTTTGACGCGCTGTGACAAAATGCCGGCGACAAATCGCATGGGACAGAAATAAGGTAAGAGATAGAAATGTCAGATGAATTTGCAGCATTGATCCGACGCGTTGGATTGTGCCGAAAATGTCCGTGTAGTCCTACCCTTATGGTCTCATTTTGAAACTAAATAGCAAAAGCCAGCTGATTAACAGACACAGGCTGAACAGGTGCAATGCTGACTTATGGTAAGGTTGTTTTAAGAGACAAAACCTGCAGTGTAGTAAGGTACAGTACAGAGAGAAACAGCTTTTAATTGCAGTTTGCAAATAACTTTAAAACTACTGAACATTTTTTTTGTATATTGTAAGGCTGCTTTGAATTATATTTCCTTTCATTAAGCAAAAAGGCTCCAACTTTTGCCAGTGGCATGACAGGTGTACACTGAATTAACTTAAGAACACCCTAAGTTAAGCACCTGGTATTGAGCCAAGTTGTATCATTTGTGCAACACCCATACTAAGATTTGCCATGTACCAGCAGGTAAACACAAACCCACAGTAACAAGTGTATGGATGATGCTATGGACCCTTGCTGTCTTAAGTGACAGAAGACCCAGAAATAAGATAAAAAACAACTTTAAAATGTGTTTATCTGACAGGAAGATAATGTAAAAATGTAAAGCCAGAATAGCTCTATTAAGATTTAGATGGGAAATGAACTTAAGTGCATTTAGTGCATTTCTCTCTGAAAATCTGCGTAAAATGGGTCGTTCCAAACATTGTTCAGAAGAATAGCTTACTTTGATTAAAACGTTGATTGGAGAGAGAAAACATATAAAGAAGTACAGAAAATGATAGGCTACTCAGCTAAAATGATCTCATATGCTTAAAAATAGCAACCAAAACCTGAAAGATGTGGAAGAAAACTACCATTCGGATGGATAGAAGACTCAGCTAATGATCAGCTCTAGGAAGATCAAAGAAGGGCTAAAGTTATCCGTGAGTACTGTTACAATTAGAAGACGCCTATGTGAAGTCAAGCTATCGACAAGAAGCCAAAGAACAACTTGGGGTATATAAAAAGTGAAGTTAGTGATCGCCAAAAGGCGTATCTTCATCCATTGATAAATACTCTTTAATGGAGAGTGGCGGAATTTCACTCTAGAGGACTGTGGCAATCTCTAACTTCACTTTTTGATAAATATACCCCATTGACTGGCCTAAAGAGAAATGGCACCAAATTTTGTGGAATGATGAAAGAAAGATTTTTTTTTTGGGGTCTAGGGGCCATAGACCATTTGTCACATGACCCCCAAACACTAAATTCAAGCCACAGTACACTGCAAAGACAGTGAAGTATGGTTTCTCATACTATGGTGTTGGGTCTATTTATCACAGACCACAGATTATGGATCATTTTCAGTACATTACAATACTTGAAGAGGTCATGTTGCCTTATGCTGAAGAGAAAATGTCCTTGAAATTAGTGTTTCAACAAGACAATGACCCCAAACACACCAGTAAACGGTCAACATCTTGGTTCCAGACCAACAAGATTGATGTTATGGAGTGACCAGCCCAATCCCCAGACCTTAATCCAATAGAAAACTTGTGGGTGACATCAAAAATGCTGTTTCTGAGGCAAAACCAAGAAATGCAGAAGAATTGTGGAATGTAACAGGTGCCAGAAGTTGGTGGACTCCATGTAACACAGATGTGCAGCAGTTCTCAGAAACACTGATTATACAACTAAATATCAGTTCAGTGATTCAAAGGAAAGTCATTTCTTGAAACATTGGAAATTGTTCTAGGCGCATTTGTATACCGCTCATCAGAGCAGACCGGGCAGGTGAATTTGTACTCTGCTATGTCTGTGGGATAAAGAGACCATGGGATATAGCATCCACCACTAGGAGGCAGGACACTGTGACAAGAAGAACTCCTCCCTCTGATGCTATACCCCTCTGCCTAGCTGCCTGAGGCTAAGTTTTTTTCAGTGTCCTCAAGAAGACAGAACCTCCTGTCATGTAGTCTGACAATTTATTCGGCCAGCTCCACTGGCACCAGGGGCTGACCCAGAGCACTCTTCAAGGAGTTCCCTCTTTTGTGGCTTCCCCCCTACATGTGATCTGCGGCACTGGGGCACATACGGTAAGTCTCTTGCAGCAAGCCACACAGCCATACCATGTCCCACTGCAAGGATCCAGGGGGCTGTCCAGCACATGCACACACCTCACTTCATTGCAGCAAGGACCCATCAATGTCCCTATCTGGTGTGTATCACCAGCATGCAATGAAGAGGCGGGACTTCAGCCTACCGTGTTCCTTGTCACATCTCCCACTCGAACGCATCACTGGGGGTCATTTATCAAAACTGGGCCCATGGGCAGTAACCCATGGCAATCAAATTGCTGCATTCATTGTTCTACTTGCAGCTGGCTTTAAAAAGCTAATCACTGATTGGTTGCTATAGGTAACTGCCCATGGGCAAATTTGCCCAGAGTTGATAAATGAGCCCAACTGTGTCTTCCAGAAGCACGCCAAAGCTACATGCACTCTCTTGCGCACCAGGAATATAGATAGAAGCCAGCACGGACGTTGTGTATTTCATTCCACTTGCCATCCAAACAGAGACGCCAACAACACGCACACAACAGTGCCATCCAGATACAATCTGCAGCATTTCACTACCCACTCTCCATCCTGACAGATTGGGTACATTGCTCACAGCAACAACTACTGGGAGGCAGGAACTGGTAAGAGCAGCATTGCTGGGTATGTTACTGGGAACACTTCAGTGTGCTTAACATGGCAGAGGGTAATCCTGAAGTGCCATTTTCCTGGACCACACAACACCAAACTGAAGTAAAATTTCTAGCTTGTGCCTGATGCCTCAAACACCTGTCAGCGGGCTGCAAGGACCCCTTGTGTCTCTCTTGCACCAGCCAATCAACAGAGACATCTTCCCAAGCCCAGGAACTCTCTGTTCCCCTGCTCTTAGACAAGCAGAGTTGGGGATCCATCTCCAGCGGCTAGCACCTCAGCTCCTGCTCATCCTTCTGCATCCGCTCAAGACCCACCGGTCCACAGGCATCCCAAAATTGGCAGAATTCCTTGACTGACCACTTGATAAACTAGACCAGTGTACAGGGGACTCTCGTTCCAAACCCACTAAGAGATCAGCTCCCCCTCCTTCAGAGGAGGAAAGAGAAGTGGATGCCACTGTTGCCTCCCACACCTGGGATGACCAGTCACTTAGTGAAGGGGAGATCACTTCAGACCAGGCAGAATGGGGTGATGACTTAAACAGCCTTAAACTTCCTTGTTGTCTGGATCTTAGGGAGCATGAATCATCATTTGATTCCTCACAATCTCTCTTTAAGAGACAAAAGAAGTCTTTGGCTATCTCCTTCCATCAGCAATTGAACGATATTATCCAATTCAAATGAGATCACCCTAAAAATAGATTCCAAAACTAGTAAAACAGACGTTCCTAAACCAAGTCGGCAGACAAGTCTCCTTCTGCATGGTTACTATACAACAGCAGATGCACCACGGCCAGTAGGAGGTTGGCTGCATCATTTCAGGGAGGCATGGTTTCAGCTCACACCAGACTCCTGGATACTAGAAATCCTCCAGCTACGATCTGAAGTTCAAAAACCTTTGTCCTCCCCGCTTCTTCATGTCTCAAATCCCTTGTGAACCATCAAAACAAAACACTTTAGTCTCCCTGGTACAACACATGCTCCACGATCACATTATCACTCCAGTTCCACCAGGAGAAAGGTTCTGGGGATTTTACTCCAATCTCTTTATAGGTGGTGGCAGTGCTCAAGGCCATGCTCTGGACGCAGGGCATTTCAGTCATGCCCTACCTGAACAACCTCCTTGTCAAATACAGTCTGGACATGGTGATACAAACTCTGTTTGAACTAGGAAGGACCATAAAACGTTCCACTCAGCCCTTATTCCCAGCCAAAGACTTACTTTCCTGGGCATGACCATTGACACCAGAGCCAACACGTATTCCTATCCTGTAAGGTACCTTTGGTCGCAGCTCAGTCTTCTCGTGGGCGCAGGCGCAGGGGTGTGCAGGGTTCTGCGCATCCTTGGCATCTGTTTCCGGCGCCCGCGTCTTTGCGCGGGCGCGCGTCCGTTCATTCGGGCGCGCGCGCGTCGCGACGGTCGCGGGCGCGCTAAAGTTGACGCACGGCGTCCTGACGCTGCGTCCTTACGTTTGGCGCCAATCTGTCCCTATTTATCCTTGTCGAAAAAAGCAAACAGCGCTTGGTGATTATTTTCCTTGCTCCTGAACCTTTGCTGTTGTACCTCTCTTTGAACTTGATTTCTGGATTTTGACCTCGGCCCGTTTCTGACCACCGCTTGACTTCTGCCTGCCTATCGACCCTGCTTGTTTTGACTACCGCTTGTACTCCGCCTGCCTTCTGACCTCGGCCTGTTTCTGGTTTGCTTGAACTCCGCCTGCCCCTCGATCTCTGCCTGTCTACGGATTCTTCGCTACTCTGACACGGCCTGCTACCACCACCTGTGAGCTCCTGCTGTACACTAAAGCAGTTTTAACTGCTAAGCTCTTCTCCAGTGGCTCCTACCCTCCTGGCACTCCTGACAGAATCACCAAGCCAGAATGGAGCCATCAGAAGAGTTGCCAACTCTAGTCGATCTGTCTCAACAGATTGCTGCTCTGACCCACGTTGTGAGGGATCTTCGGGGAGACTATCAGAATGTCCAAGAACAACTTCAAGACATTCGGATGTCCACTGCTGCCTCGCCTCCTTCCTCTTCAGGACAGTCGGATTCGGGAACTGCAGCTGCTAGTGCATCACATGGGGAACCCAAGGTAGCGATGCCCGACAAGTTTTCTGGCGATCCTAAGACTTTTAGAACTTTTATTAATGGTTGTCGCCTCCTCTTTACCCTCAAGCCCCACTCTCATGCCACAGATCAAATCCGAGTGGGGGTTATGATTTCCCTTTTGCAAGGACAACCACAAGCCTGGGCCCATCGTTTGTTGGAACAGAATAGCCCTCTTCTTGCCTCCACTGATTCCTTTATCCAGGCGTTATCCAAGATCTATGAGGATCCTCATAAAGTAGAGACTGCTGAAGCGGCTATCAGTAATTTACGTCAACTCCGTAGACCTGTGGAAGAATACGTGACGGACTTTCGTTGTTGGGCACCAGACACCTTGTGGAATGACAGGGCCCTCCGGCATCAGTTTCGCAAGGGTTTGTCCGATCAACTCAGGGATGAGTTGGCTAGAGTGGGTCTTCCTGGTTCTTTGGAAGAGTTGATTCTTCTTGCCATCCAGATTGACAGAAGATTAAGGGAGAGACGTCAGGAAAGAGGATCCAGTATGCCAAGTCAGGCATGGGGCCATGAATGGGTGCTTCCTACAGCTCCTCCTCCAGTCCTTGTTTCTCCTTCTTCTGATGGCGAGCCCATGCAAATCGGGGTGGTACGCAAGACCCTGTCCACGGAGGAAAGACTGCGACGAAGACGGCTGAATTTATGTCTATACTGCGGTCTTTCTGGACATTTGTTAAGGAATTGCCCCACTCGACCCAATGGTAATTTCCTCTCACAGCAATCTTCTAATACTCCCTTGGTTCCCTCTCTCCAGTCTTATGTTCTTCTACGTCTCTCTTTGCAGTGGAACCAAAGAAAGATTTAGGTGGATGCCGTAATCGACTCCGGAGCTTGTGGGTGCTTCATAAACCAAGACTTCGCGAGTCAATACAAGATTCCTTTTATTTCCAAGGCCCAGCCAATACCTGTTAAAATGGCTGATGGTAATTTTGTTTCTTCTGGTTCTGTTTCGCAAGAAACCCCATATATTTTTGCTTCTTCTTTAAGAGGTCACTCTGAGTTAATAAAGTTTGATGTGATGGAAAACCTTCTTTTTCCCGTAATTCTTGGCATTCCCTGGTTGAGGGGTCATAATCCAACTATTGACTGGCAGGCTGGAACAGTTTTCTTCAACTCGGATTACTGTCGTTTGAATTGTTTTCCTCCAAAGATGCTGGGTGCAACCATTTCCGATGATGAACTTCTCCAATTTGTCCCACAAGTCTACCATGAATTCGCTGATGTCTTTAACAAGAAAGCGGCTGACTCACTTCCTCCCCATAGGAGTTATGATTGCCCGATCGATCTTCTCCCTGGCGCATCCATCCCTTTTGGAAGAATATATCCTTTATCTGAGCCTGAGTTAGCTACTTTGAAGGACTATATTGATGAGAATCTGGCTAAAGGCTTCATACGTCATTCTTCCTCTCCTGCCGGTGCAGGTATTTTTTTTGTCGAGAAAAAAGACCACTCCCTAAGACCCTGCATTGACTTTCGTGAACTCAACAAGGTGACAATTAAGAATCGTTACCCGTTGCCGCTTATTTCTGATCTTTTTCAAAGACTTGGTCGTGCTACAGTTTTTTCTAAGTTAGACTTGAGAGGTGCTTACAATCTGATTCGAATACGTGAAGGGGACGAATGGAAGACTGCCTTTTGTTCCCGATATGGTCATTTTGAATACACCGTCATGCCCTTTGGCCTTTGTAACGCTCCTGCCACGTTTCAATATTTTATCAACGATATTTTTCATGACTTACTGGATCAATTTGTCATCGTATACCTGGATGATATTCTTGTTTTCTCCAATTCTTTAGAAGATCATCGTTCTCATGTGAGGGAGGTTCTGCTTCGTCTTAGGAAACATCTTCTCTACGCCAAAGCTTCTAAGTGTGAGTTTGAGAGATCTCACATTGAATTTCTAGGATTCCGAGTTTCTAGTCAAGGTTTCAAGATGGACACTAAGAAAGTTGAGGCGATTATTAACTGGCCACCCCCGAATGACCGAAAAGGGGTTCAACGTTTTGTGGGATTCGCAAATTTTTATAGAAGGTTTATCAATAAATTCTCTTCCATCATCAAACCTCTCACAGATCTTACAAGTTGTAAAATTAAATTTTCCTGGTCCCCAATTGCTCAACAAGCCTTTGAACTTCTTAAAAGACTTTTTATTTCTGCTCCCATTTTAGTCCATTCCGATGTTTCCAAACCTTTCGTTCTTGAAGTGGACGCCTCTGAGGTAGCTATTGGAGCAATTCTTTCACAGCGAGCTGGCCCCAAAGACAACTTACATCCGGTAGCGTTCTTCTCTAAGAAGTTAACTCCTACTGAAAGGAACTATGATGTTGGAGATCGTGAGTTGTTGGCGATTAAAGGTGCTTTGGTAGAGTGGCGTCATTTATTGGAAGGAGCTGTCCATCCTTTTATCATTTTCACTGACCATAAGAATCTGGAATACTTAAGATCTGCAAAGCGTTTAAATCCTCGCCAAGCTAGATGGGCACTCTTTTTCTCTCGTTTCCAATTTCATATTACTTACAAACCTGGGGCCAAAAATGCAAAGGCTGATGCCCTGTCCAGAGTTTTTCCGGTGGAGAAGGT
The DNA here is from genome assembly GCF_017654675.1 of Xenopus laevis. Lineage (NCBI taxonomy): Eukaryota > Metazoa > Chordata > Amphibia > Anura > Pipidae > Xenopus > Xenopus laevis. The sequence goes on along the minus strand of NC_054372.1, from coordinate 150,056,964 downwards.
GTCCATGGTTCCTGATACAATTCTTCAGTCTGGACATTTTTTACTTCTGCAGTCTTCTTTTATTGATCGTCTAAAGAAGGTTCCTCAAGCTCCAACAGATTATCCTGGTGTTGAAGATATTTTTGCTCAAGATGATTTACTTTTGAGGAACAATAAGTTGGTGGTTCCACCAAATCTTCGGGTGGAGGCCTTGAGAATAGTTCACGATCATCCTTTAGCTGGGCACACTGGTATTCGAAAGACCTTAGAATTGGCCAGACGTCTCTTTTGGTGGCCCTCGTTAATAAAAGAATGCACTGCTTATGTGCGATCGTGTGAGTCCTGTGCTAGATCCAAGTCTTCTTGCAACAAACCTGTGGGTCTTCTCCGTCCCTTACCCCTTCCTGAGAGACCTTGGAGTTCTATTTCCATGGATTTTATCGTTGAACTGCCTCCATCCAATGGGTGTAATACTATTTTTGTGGTTGTCGATCGCCTTACCAAGATGGCACATTTTATCCCTCTTCCCCGGCTCCCCTCTGCTGCCATGACTGCGGATGTGTTCATTAAAGAGATAGTTAAATTACATGGTCTTCCTAAAGAAATTATTTCTGATCGCGGTACCCAATTCACATCAAGGTTTTGGACTGTGTTGTGTAAATCCCTTGGTATCTCTTTGTCTCGTTCTTCAGCCTATCACCCACAGACCAATGGGCAGACCGAGAGGACTAATCAGACGCTGGAGCAATACATTCGTACTTTTTCTTCCTATTTGCAGGACAATTGGGTGTCACTTCTTCCATGTGCTGAGTTCTGTTATAATAATTCTATGCACTCTTCTACTGGCCAGACTCCTTTCTTTTCTAATCTGGGTTTTCATCCTATCATGTTTCCAGATGTCCTTTCTGAGGTGACCCTTCCTGCATTACAAGACCGTTTGGAGTTTCTTAAACAAAATACGTCTTTTTTGAAGGAACAGATAAGTAAGGCTCAACAAAATTTCAAAACTTTCGCAGACAGAAAACGAGGGAAGGATCCTGAATTCAAGAGTGGTGACAAGGTTTGGCTCTCTTCTTTGAATCTTCGGCTCGCTACTCCTTCCAAGAAGTTGGCTCCAAAGTTTCTGGGTCCATTCGTTATCAAGAGGGTCATTAATCCTGTGTCCTTTGAATTAGAACTTCCTGACTCTCTTAAAGTATATCCTGTGTTTCATGCTGCTCTGCTTAAAAAATTTGTGCCTAACATCTTTCCAGGTCGTGTGTCTCCACCTCCTCCAGTTATCTCTTGTCAAGGCGAGGCTGAGTTTGAAGTGGAAAAGATCTTGGACTCCAGAGTTCGTGGCAGAAGGTTGCAGTACCTCGTCAAGTGGAAAGGTTTTCCAAATGAAGAGAATTCCTGGGAACCAAAGAACAATGTTCATGCTCCGAGGTTAACCACAGCCTTTCATAGGAAATATCCTGACAAGCCTGCTTTTGACGTCCTGAGGCCGCCCCTCAGGGGGGGGCAATGTAAGGTACCTTTGGTCGCAGCTCAGTCTTCTCGTGGGCGCAGGCGCAGGGGTGTGCAGGGTTCTGCGCATCCTTGGCGTCTGTTTCCGGCGCCCGCGTCTTTGCGCGGGCGCGCGTCCGTTCATTCGGGCGCGCTAAAGTTGACGCACGGCGTCCTGACGCTGCGTCCTTACGTTTGGCGCCAATCTGTCCCTATTTATCCTTGTCGAAAAAAGCAAACAGCGCTTGGTGATTATTTTCCTTGCTCCTGAACCTTTGCTGTTGTACCTCTCTTTGAACTTGATTTCTGGATTTTGACCTCGGCCCGTTTCTGACCACCGCTTGACTTCTGCCTGCCTATCGACCCTGCTTGTTTTGACTACCGCTTGTACTCCGCCTGCCTTCTGACCTCGGCCTGTTTCTGGTTTGCTTGAACTCCGCCTGCCCCTCGATCTCTGCCTGTCTACGGATTCTTCGCTACTCTGACACGGCCTGCTACCACCACCTGTGAGCTCCTGCTGTACACTAAAGCAGTTTTAACTGCTAAGCTCTTCTCCAGTGGCTCCTACCCTCCTGGCACTCCTGACAGAATCACCAAGCCAGAATGGAGCCATCAGAAGAGTTGCCAACTCTAGTCGATCTGTCTCAACAGATTGCTGCTCTGACCCACGTTGTGAGGGATCTTCGGGGAGACTATCAGAATGTCCAAGAACAACTTCAAGACATTCGGATGTCCACTGCTGCCTCGCCTCCTTCCTCTTCAGGACAGTCGGATTCGGGAACTGCAGCTGCTAGTGCATCACATGGGGAACCCAAGGTAGCGATACCCGACAAGTTTTCTGGCGATCCTAAGACTTTTAGAACTTTTATTAATGGTTGTCGCCTCCTCTTTACCCTCAAGCCCCACTCTCATGCCACAGATCAAATCCGAGTGGGGGTTATGATTTCCCTTTTGCAAGGACAACCACAAGCCTGGGCCCATCGTTTGTTGGAACAGAATAGCCCTCTTCTTGCCTCCACTGATTCCTTTATCCAGGCGTTATCCAAGATCTATGAGGATCCTCATAAAGTAGAGACTGCTGAAGCGGCTATCAGTAATTTACATCAACTCCGTAGACCTGTGGAAGAATACGTGACGGACTTTCGTTGTTGGGCACCAGACACCTTGTGGAATGACAGGGCCCTCCGGCATCAGTTTCGCAAGGGTTTGTCCGATCAACTCAGGGATGAGTTGGCTAGAGTGGGTCTTCCTGGTTCTTTGGAAGAGTTGATTCTTCTTGCCATCCAGATTGACAGAAGATTAAGGGAGAGACGTCAGGAAAGAGGATCCAGTATGCCAAGTCAGGCATGGGGCCATGAATGGGTGCTTCCTACAGCTCCTCCTCCAGTCCTTGTTTCTCCTTCTTCTGATGGCGATGGTGATGGTTCTCGGAACTAATCAGCATGAACAGAATGGAATGTTGGCACTCACTGCTCTCTCTGAACATTCTCTCACAAGGTATTGTTCAGCATTCCAACCCAACAGCACTACATTTGACGGCATAGCTATTGAAGCCCTAGTACTCCAACGTAAGGGATTTTCCTCCTGGGTGATACAAACCATGCTTGCAGCCCGGAAGCATTTTCTTCGCACATGTACCGCAGAGTCTGGAAGCAATACAAGGACTGGTGTGTCCATCTGGACCTCCCCTGGGATCATTTCTCACAGCCATCCTAGATTTCCTTCAATCAGGCTTAGTAAGAGTCTGTCCCTTGCTTCTCACAGGTACAGTAACTGCGCTATCGGTCCTCTTCCAGAGGAAGTTAGTGGAACTCCCAGTCCCAGACATACGTACCTTCTTCCAAGGAGTGGCACACATCACACCTCTGTACAAAGTACCCATTCCCCCATAGGACCTCAACCTGGTCAGGATTTGAACCTCTGGCCACCTTTCCACTGCTATGGCTTACCTGGAAAACAGTGGTTCTCCTAGCTATTGCCTCAGAGCGTCGGGTTTCTAAGCTGAGTGATCTTTCCTGCCAACACCTGTTTCTGGCTTTTCACAAGATAAAACACTGTTTCGTCCTTCCTGCCTAAAGCTAACCATAGATGCAAAGTTCAGATTGTTCAAATCCTTGAGCGATTGGACTTCCCCATCTCTCGACCTGCCGCTAACCATTCGGATTAAAGTCTTACCATTCAGATCAAATAAAGTAGTTAAGAACAGATCAGCCAATGTTCTGCCCCTGACAGCAATCGTACGATAGTTATGTCCGACAAAGCTAGTGACCTTCTCCCACTGAAAAGTGTACGATCGTCAATACACGCGCAATGAGGCTAAAGGGCTGTCATGATTGGATCACGCTTCTCAGGGTCGGACTGGGGAGACCAGGGCCCACCGGGGCTTCTGTCTCAGGGGCCCCCCTTGAACCCGCTCATACTGCAAAACCGCCTCAGGGCGCACGTACACCCCCCACCCAACCAACCACCCACGTAACCTTTAACCAAGTTTGACTAAGCCAGAAGGTCAGGAGGAGGCGTTTCGGGGCAGCAGTGACAGGGAGTGTGTCTGGGCCGGCTCTTGAGTTACAGAAAATAGTAGGTTGGTCTGGTTTGGATGCATGTATAAATGGCAGGCCCCAAAAGCAAATATATACAATTTTATGGTCTTGTCCTCTGTTTAAACATTTTTGGGATGAGGTTAGTCTAGTTTTCCTTATTCTGTGTGTAGGTATACTCCAATTATCAGTATCACAATACTGGCATGCTTCATTCTATTCTGTATGCATACTTTTCTTCTTTATTGGTGCAAATAAAGACATTATAAAAACAAAAAAAAAAATCAATAGTCCAAAGAAAATATAATATGTGAGAAAAAGAGACCGTGACTCTTTAAGATGTTAATCATGTAAAATACATTAAGCAGAATGAAATCAAATGTATAAAACACACACAAGTGAAAATACATGGGTGGATAAAGAGATGGGTGGATAGATACATGTAAATAATTAAGTATAAATGAAAAGTCTGGGGAGAATTATTTGGGGAAATTACAGCAAGAATAATGTCAATGGTACAGTTTATTTCAGTGATATTTCCTGCCTCTTAACTATTCCGAACCACTTCCCCGGTCTCTTCCCCCACATAACTGCTAGCATCTTTCAAATGAAGAGTTTTTTTTTTTTTTAGACATTTCTAGTTAAAGATTGTTTCCCTTAAAAGGGCTGTTAAACTGTACCAAGCCTATATTTTTTTTTCATTTTCTATTTTGTATAATTTTCTTCAAGCTTTAAAAAATCTGTTTCCTAAATGCAGCTCAGTCAGAGCACTTATAAATCGTTTACAAATGCATGCTGAGCATGAAAAAACATATACACATTTGTGTTCCAAATAATAGCAGTCCGACATCACTAACCTGATCAATCACTGTTTTTGGAAGAAATTATATTTCTACATGGCAAATAACTTACTAGGTGTAATAGAAAACCAACAGACCCAAAAGTCATGACATTCATGCTGCTGATTCTAAACACAACTTTATACAATATATATAATATATATATATATATATATATATATATATATATATATATATATATATATATATATATATATATATAGAAAACCAACAGACCCAAAAGTCATGACATGCATGCTGCTGATTCTAAACACAACTTTATACAATATATATATATATATATGTATAGAAAACCAACAGACCCAAAAGTCATGACATGCATGCTGCTGATTCTAAACACAACTTTATACAATATATATAATATATATATATATATATATATATATATATATATATATATATATATATATATATATATATATATATAATAATAGAATGCTGATGCACACCAGGATTTTTCTTTCAAAATTTCCTTTCTTTATTTAATCGACGTTTCGGTCCACGTCTGGGACCTTTATCAAGACACATTTCAATACAAGTGAACATGTTATATAGAGACTCACCCATCTGTGACCCATCACCAGACCACACCCATTTTCCAATTACATGTATCAACCCATGTGTACCCTCGTTATGCAATTAACGTGTTATGTTCCTTTTGTGGGCGTGACCTGTGAATTAAACATACATTGTTTCAATATATAGTTTTAAAATATATAGTTTTAAAAAAATACAATTTATGTAGTGATACATAGTGATCAACATAGTAGACAAAAAGTTATTACAATTTATATAGTGATACATAGTAGTCAACCTGATGCAACACTTATAGTGTATAAATAATCCAATTTAAGAATATATAAATATATAAATATGTAAATATGTAAATATATAAATATTAAAAACAATGTTAATGTCGAGGATTTTCTAAAAAGCGGCATAATCGACTTTTACAGTACTAACAAAGGTCTTAAATAATTTATGTTTCTAAAAAAAGTGAAAAAGGAACAGTATTCATTAAGACCGCGGGGAGCTAAGGTGTCAAGTGTTCTAATCCAAAAGACCTCCTTCTGTAACAGTAAACGGTCCCAGTCACCTCCTCTGTTCGGCTCTGGGACCAGATCTATGCCCATAAATTTTAGGGTTGGGAGTCTATGTCCTTCTTTTAGAAAATGCTGTGGAAGGGGCTGGTCTGCTTCTCCTGTTTCAAATGCTTTTTTAATGGACGATCTATGATTTCCCATTCTTATGCGTAGTGTGTTTTGGGTTTTACCCACGTATGTTAAACCACATTGGCATATTATAATATAAATTACATGGGTAGATGTACAAGTTATTCGGTGTCTGATGTTAATTATTCTGCCCGAATGAGGATGTCTAAATGTGTCACCGGTCATCATAGATCTACAAGTGGTGCAACCTGCACATTTATAACACCCTTTTTTTAGTTTACTTAAAATATCTCTTTTCTGTTCATAACAGTGAACTGGGTCAGTTTGCATTAGTAGATCTCTCATAGGCATTTCTGTTAATTTTTAGTTTTTTATCACTTTGTAAAATTGGCCATTGACTGTCGACAATGTCCTTAACTTTTGGTGATCCTGTGGTGTATTGCGATGTTACAATAAAGCGATTTTGTTTATTGGGAGTGGATTTTGCTTCCTCTCGCTGTGTCATGTGTATACGTGCCTTTTCCAATGACGTATTTAGTACATGTGGTTTATACCCTCTCTGTGCAAAACGATCGAATGTTTCTTGTATTTGCTTTTCACAAGTGTCACTTTCCGAGTTATTGCGTATGGTACGCAAGAACTGTGAAAAAGGCACTGCTTTTTTTGAGCTAGGTGGATGGAAACTTGTAGAATAAAGCAAAGTATTTCGATCAGTGGTTTTTCTGTATAATTTATAACCCAGCCTGATTTCAACATCCAGGAACTGGATTTTTTGCTCATCATGTGTTAATGTAAATTTGACTGTAGAATTCAAATTATTCAGACTTTCTACCATATTTAATAGATCTGTCTTTTCTCCTTGCCAAATAATCAACACGTCATCGATGTACCGCAAGTATAGAAAGAGGGAGTCTTTAAAGGCGGGTATGATATTGGTTTGTTCATATTGGGCCATAAAACAATTTGCATATGCGGGGGCCATTGGGGCTCCCATTGACGTGCCCTCCCTTTGTACATAGAATTGTTTTTCGAAACGGAAATAATTACATTTTAATGTTATTTCCAAAAGTTGACAGATGAATTCAATAGGGGGACCATCATAATTGGCTGAGTTTTGTAATGCCCACCTCACTGAATCAATCCCTTCCTTGTGGGGAATGATGGTATACAAGCTACACACATCTATACTCGCCAATATGATAGGTCCCTCTGGTAAAACCAAGTCAGTCAAAATTTGTAACAGATGCTGGGTGTCTTAAATAAAAAGGTAATGACTGCACAGTATTTTGTAAATAGTGATCCAAATATAGTCCAATTGGATGTAGCAAACCCCCCCTAGAGGAGACAATAGGTCTACCTGGGGGGTTGCTAACACTTTTATGGACTTTGGGCAGACAGTATAATATGGGGCAAATGGGAAATTCCTGTGTAAGATATTGTTTTTCCCCTTTTGTAATCCAACCCCTTTCAACCGCTCTACTCAATATATTTTCAATCTCGAGTTTGTATTTAACCACTGGATCACCTCTTAACTTTGTATACACCGTTTCATCGTTTAACTGTTTAAACACTTCATTTTGATAATCAACATAGTCCATCACAACAATCCCTCCCCCTTTATCGGCAGGTCTAATTATAATAGTATTATCATTGTTTAATGACCGTATGGATTGTCTCTCTTCCTTTGTTAGATTAGGGTGTGCTTTAAAAGTCAAATCCGGTAATGTGCTTATCTCATGATTTACAGTCTGTAGAAAAACTTTAATATTGGTGTTGTTCGAGACTGGGTCGTAAGTACTTTTGGTCTTCCATCTAGATACAGGAATAGAACACTCCAAATTCTCATTAGATTCTTTGTCCATTAATCTCAACTTTCTGCCCAATTTAAAGCTTTCAACTTCCCAATTAAATTTATTAAATGGTACAGTAGGAACAAAAGAGGTACCTTTGCTTAGTAGGGAGGTTTCAGCCGGCGTGAGCGTGTGGTGAGACAGGTTGTAGATAGGGTTCATTTTGGGTACTTGGGTGGACGTCCACGGCCGCCTCTTGCCCCTCCTGGTGCGTTTCTTCCGCTTCTGTTGTTGTTCCTGGTGCTCATTAGTATAGTTGCAGTGTCTATTGGTCCTCGATCGGTGGGCAGAGGGTCCTCGTGAAAATGGACTGACCGAGCGTTTCCCTCAGTGTCACTTCCTGTTGCGCGCTGACTGCTCTGCGTTCCACTTGCGCCGGCTTCTGTGCGTTCCACTGACGTCACATCCTCTTCCCCAGAGTCGCCGGAACTGTCAATAGTGCTGAGAGCTCTGCCACGCTGTTTCCTCCATTTTGGAACGCCTCCACGCCAGCCTCCAGTGCCCCCGCCGACTCCAAGCCAGCGGTATACACGATGCTGCAAGTAATCCTCCTCCACTTTGCGCAGTTTATCTCTTTTGAAACGAAGTAAGTCCATTCTGAAGTTCTCCACGTTACTTTTCAATTTTTTATGTAATTCTGAAAATGTTGTATCATTTATTAGGGTTTGGTGTGCTGTTTCCAGCGACGCTAGCTCCTTTCTCACTTTAACTATTTCAGAGCCTACTTCTTCAATAACCAAAACCATAAGGTCTAGTGAGCATCTATTAAGGACTCCGATCCATTTTCTGCAAAAATCAGGGTTTTGCCGTCCAATAGTGGGAACATTTTTAATTTGGAAGCCTCTTGGGATTATCTTGGATCTAAAATAATCCGATAAAAACAATCCATGTAAATCCAGATCCACTTCGCGTTTCTTTAGATGTAACAATTTGTTATAAATATCTTTGGGGTTATCGACCACCGGTTCATCTGTGTGTGTATTATGCCATAATACTCTTTCAATTTCAGATTCAGTTATATGCCAAGTCTCTGCAAACTGAAGATTCTGGCCACTTCTCTCGACAAAATCATCCATGATTCAGGTCCAATGGTAAGTACGGTCTCTAAAGAGTTATTACTTTGTGGTGCTTTTAGCAAAAAAGTATATATATGTAAAGGCTTGAGCACACACTTCAAAAAAGCTTTCACCTGGGTGCAAGACAGAACGGCTTATATAATAATAGAATGCTGATGCACACCAGGATTTTTCTTTCAAAATTTCCTTTCTTTATTTAATCGACGTTTCGGTCCACGTCTGGGACATTTATCAAGACACATTTCAATACAAGTGAACATGTTATATAGAGACTCACCCATCTGTGACCCATCACCAGACCACACCCATTTTCCAATTACATGTATCAACCCATGTGTACCCTCGTTATGCAATTAACGTGTTATGTTCCTTTTGTGGGCGTGACCTGTGAATTAAACATACATTGTTTCAATATATAGTTTTAAAATATATAGTTTTAAAAAAAATACAATTTATGTAGTGATACATAGTGATCAACATAGTAGACAAAAAGTTATTACAATTTATATAGTGATACATAGTAGTCAACCTGATGCAAAACTTATAGGTTATAAATAATCCAATTTAAGAATATATAAATATATAAATATATAAATATGTAAATATATAAATATTAAATTTTTAAAGTTGAGATTAATGGACAAAGAATCTAATGAGAATTTGGAGTGTTCTATTCCTGTATCTAGATGGAAGAACAAAAGTACTTATGACCCAGTCTCGAACAACACCAATATTAAAGTTTTTCTACAGACTGTAAATCATGAGATAAGCACATAACCGGATTTGACTTTTAAAGCACACCCTAATCTAACAAAGGAAGAGAGACAATCCATACGGTCATTAAACAATGATAATACTATTATAATTAGACCTGCCGATAAAGGGGGAGGGATTGTTGTGATGGACTATGTTGATTATCAAAATGAAGTGTTTAAACAGTTAAACGATGAAACGGTGTATACAAAGTTAAGAGGTGATCCAGTGGTTAAATACAAACTCGAGATTGAAAATATATTGAGTAGAGCGGTTGAAAGGGGTTGGATTACAAAAGGGGAAAAACAATATCTTACACAGGAATTTCCCATTTGCCCCATATTATACTGTCTGCCCAAAGTCCATAAAAGTGTTAGCAACCCCCCAGGTAGACCTATTGTCTCCTCTAGGGGGGGTTTGCTACATCCAATTGGACTATATTTGGATCACTATTTACAAAATACTGTGCAATCATTACCTTTTTATTTAAAAGACACCCAGCATCTGTTACAAATTTTGACTGACTTGGTTTTACCAGAGGGACCTATCATATTGGCGAGTATAGATGTGTGTAGCTTGTATACCATCATTCCCCACAAGGAAGGGATTGATTCAGTGAGGTGGGCATTACAAAACTCAGCCAATTATGATGGTCCCCCTATTGAATTCATCTGTCAACTTTTGGAAATAACATTAAAATGTAATTATTTCCGTTTCGAAAAACAATTCTATGTACAAAGGGAGGGCACGTCAATGGGAGCCCCAATGGCCCCCGCATATGCAAATTGTTTTATGGCCCAATATGAACAAACCAATATCATACCCGCCTTTAAAGACTCCCTCTTTCTATACTTGCGGTACATCGATGACGTGTTGATTATTTGGCAAGGAGAAAAGACAGATCTATTAAATATAGTAGAAAGTCTGAATAATTTGAATTCTACAGTCAAATTTACATTAACACATGATGAGCAAAAAATCCAGTTCCTGGATGTTGAAATCTTTAAACAAAGTAACAGGCTGGGTTATAAATTATACAGAAAAACCACTGATCGAAATACTTTGCTTTATTCTACAAGTTTCCATCCACCTAGCTCAAAAAAAGCAGTGCCTTTTTCACAGTTCTTGTGTACCATACGCAATAACTCGGAAAGTGACACTTGTGAAAAGCAAATACAAGAAACATTCGATCGTTTTGCACAGAGAGGGTATAAACCACATGTACTAAATACGTCATTGGAAAAGGCACGTATACACATGACACAGCGAGAGGAAGCAAAATCCACTCCCAATAAACAAAATCGCTTTATTGTAACATCGCAATACACCACAGGATCACCAAAAGTTAAGGACATTGTCGACAGTCAATGGCCAATTTTACAAAGTGATAAAAAACTAACAAAAAATTAACAGAAATGCCTATGTGGGGTTACAAACGGGGGCCGAATCTGAGAGATCTACTAATGCAAACTGACCCAGTTCACTGTTAAGAACAGAAAAGAGATATTTTAAGTAAACTAAAAAAAGGGTGTTATAAATGTGCAGGTTGCACCACTTGTAGATCTATGATGACCGGTGACACATTTAGACATCCTCATTCGGGCAGAATAATTAACATCAGACACCGAATAACTTGTACATCTACCCATGTAATTTATATTATAATATGCCAATGTGGTTTAACATACGTGGGTAAAACCCAAAACACACTACGCATAAGAATGGGAAATCATAGATCGTCCATTAAAAAAGCATTTGAAACAGGAGAAGCAGACCAGCCCCTTCCACAGCATTTTCTAAAAGAAGGACATAGACTCCCAACCCTAAAATTTATGGGCATTGATCTGGTCCCAGAGCCGAACAGAGGAGGTGACTGGGACCGTTTACTGTTACAGAAGGAGGTCTTTTGGATTAGAACACTTGACACCTTAGCTCCCCGCGGTCTTAATGAATACTGTTCCTTTGTACCTTTTTTAGAAACATAAATTATTTAAGACCTTTGTTAGTACTGTAAAAGTCGATTATGCCGCTTTTTAGAAAATCCTCGACATCAACATTGTTTTTAATATTTATATATTTACATATTTACATATTTATATATTTATATATTTATATATTTATATATTCTTAAATTGGATTATTTATACACTATAAGTGTTGCATCAGGTTGACTACTATGTATCACTATATAAATTGTAATAACTTTTTGTCTACTATGTTGATCACTATGTATCACTACATAAATTGTATTTTTTTTAAAACTATATATTTTAAAACTATATATTGAAACAATGTATGTTTAATTCACAGGTCACGCCCACAAAAGGAACATAACACGTTAATTGCATAACGAGGGTACACATGGGTTGATACATGTAATTGGAAAATGGGTGTGGTCTGGTGATGGGTCACAGATGGGTGAGTCTCTATATAACATGTTCACTTGTATTGAAATGTGTCTTGATAAAGGTCCCAGACGTGGACCGAAACGTCGATTAAATAAAGAAAGGAAATTTTGAAAGAAAAATCCTGGTGTGCATCAGCATTCTATTATTATATAAGCCGTTCTGTCTTGCACCCAGGTGAAAGCTTTTTTGAAGTGTGTGCTCAAGCCTTTACATATATATATATATATATATATATATATATATATATATGCATAGAATGGACCAGCACACCGTTTTCTTCAATCAAACGTGTTTATTCAATACACACTGTGCACAGTGTGTATTGAATAAACACGTTTGATTGAAGAAAACGGTGTGCTGGTCCATTCTATGCATATATAAACACTTTGACCGAGCACCCGGCTTGGAGAAAAAAGAGGACAGAGTGCAGGTGTTTGTACTATTATATATATATATATATATATATATATATATATATATATATATACAGTATATATATATATATATATACTATTGGGATATCGGCACTCACGAAAAATCTGTAACTGAATGCCTGGGTGCGATCCTTTGACAGCAGAATATATGTCGTCCTCAAGAAGGAGCACTCGCAGGTCTTACGAATAATCAAAAAAAATTTTATTTAGGCACAACAGCTACTAATGTTTCGGCTGGAACACCAGCCTTTCTCAAAGTGTCCACAACACAACAAACAACGGTTAATATACAAGCAAAGACAAATTGGGGTGTGACCAGCAGGGGGTGTGTTTGTGACGTGTTGCCAAATCAGTGATTGAACACTGATTGTATCTACCCAAGGGCGGTGTGTTCCTAATTCTAAAGCCCCGGGGTATAATCTTCTGTCTATGGTAATTAGATAAGTATGTGCCATGTAATAACAAATCTATTTCCCTCTTTTTTAAATTAAGGAAATTGTGATAAAGGTCCCGAAGGGTCCTACCAGATGTAGAGCTGGCTGGGAGTTCAGCTAATAGGATCCTCTCTGCGTCTTCCATGCTAAAGGTGTATTCTCCAGAAGTTTCTACATCAAAAGCGGACTGTGTATCTTCCATCCTCCAGAAGTAAATCTCACAGAATGTGGAGCTAAGTGTAGAGTCCTCGTGCTCTCAAGTGTCAAAAAAACGCCAAGAGAATTTACTTTGACGACCTGTTATTTGTGTGGAAAGGTACAGAGACTGAACTTATTGACTTCCATGATTCCCTAAACAAAGTGAACTCACCCATCAGACAAACCCTAAATCACAATATGCACACTGTACATTACTTGGATGTAACAGTTTTCAAGCAGGGGGTGGGGTTGGGGACCACTCTGTATAGGAAGCCAACAGATAAAAATAGCTTAATACAGGCTCATTCACATCACCCTCCACACATGTCCCGGGGGGTCCTGTATTCGCAGTTTTTAAGAGTAATCCAGAACAACTCGGACAGGAATACAGCTGAACTGCAACTTACCTCTCTAGCGGCACAGTTTATGTCAAGGGGATATAAGAGGACATTAGTTGAAGAACAACTGGCAAGAGCAAAATTGATGACCCAGGATGCCTTATTACCCCCGGACACGACCAAGAGGAAGTCTCCCCCTGAGGTATACTCCAATTATCAGTATCACAATGCTGGCATGCTTCATTCTATTCTGTATGCATACTTTTCTTCTTTATTAATAAAGACAATATAAAAACAAAAAAAAATCAATAGTCCAAAGAAAATATAATATGTGAGAAAAAGAGACCGTGACCCTTTAAGATGTTAATCATGTAAAATACATTAAGCAGAATGAAATCAAATGTATAAAACACACACAAGTGAAAATACATGGGTGGATAAAGAGATGGGTGGATAGATACATGTAAATAATTAAGTATAAATGAAAAGTCTGGGGAGAATTATTTGGGGAAATTACAGCAAGAATAATGTCAATGGTACAGTTTATTTCAGTGATATTTCCTGCCTCTTAACTATTCCGAACCACTTCCCCGGTCTCTTCCCCCACATAACTGCTAGCATCTTTCAAATGAAGAGGTTTTTTTTTTTTTAGACATTTCTAGTTAAAGATTGTTTCCCTTAAAAGGGCTGTTAAACTGTACCAAGCCTATATTTTTTTTTCATTTTCTATTTTGTATAAATTTTCTTCAAGCTTTAGTTTTTAGAAATTATATTTCTACATGGCAAAGAACTTACTAGGTGTAATAGAAAACCAACAGACCCAAAAGTCATGACATGCATGCTGCTGATCCTAAACACAACTTTATACGATATATATATATATAATATATATATATATATATATATATATATATATATATATATATAGAAAACCAACAGACCCAAAAGTCATGACATGCATGCTGCTGATTCTAAACACAACTTTATACAATATATATAATATATATATATATATATATATACAGTATATATATATATATATATATATATATATATATATATATATATATATACAGTATATATATATACTATTGGGATATCGGCACTCACGAAAAATCTGTAACTGAATGCCTGGGTGCGATCCTTTGAAAGCAGAATATATGTCGTCCTCAAGAAGGAGCACTCGCAGGTCTTACGAATAATCAAAAAATGTTTTATTTAGGCACAACATCTACTAATGTTTCGGCTGGAACACCAGCCTTTCTCAAAGTGTCCACAACACAACAAACAACGGTTAATATACAAGCAAAGACAAATTGGGGTGTGACCAGCAGGGGGTGTGTTTGTGACGTGTTGCCAAATCAGTGATTGAACACTGATTGTATCTACCCAAGGGCGGTGTGTTCCTAATTCTAAAGCCCCGGGTATAATCTTCTGTCTATGGTAATTAGATAAGTATGTGCCATGTAATAACAAATCTATTTCCCTCTTTTTTAAATTAAGGAAATTGTGATAAAGGTCCCGAGGGGTCCTACCAGATGTAGAGCTGGCTGGGAGTTAAGCTAATAGGATCCTCTCTGTGTCTTCCATGCTAAAGGTGTATTGTCCAGAAGTTTCTACATCAAAAGCGGACTGTGTATCTTCCATCCTCCAAAAGTAAATCTTACAGAATGTGGAGCTAAGTGTAGAGTCCTCGTGCTCTCAAGTGTCAAAAAAACGCCAAGAGAATTTACTTTAGGGTGGTGCAGGGAATATCTTTCTGTATAAACGCTACATTGACGACCTGTTATTTGTGTGGAAAGGTACAGAGACTGAACTTATTGACTTCCATGATTCCCTAAACAAAGTGGACTCACCCATCAGATTAACCCTGATTCACAGTATGCACACTGTACATTACTTGGATGTAACAATTTTCAACAGGGGGTGGGGTTGGGGACCACTCTGTATAGGAAGCCAACAGATAAAAATAGCTTAATACAGGCTCATTCACCCTCCACACATGTCCCGGGGGGTCCTGTATTCGCAGTTTTTAAGAGTAATCCAGAACAACTCGGACAGGAATACAGCTGAACTGCAACTTACCTCTCTAGCGGCACAGTTTATGTCAAGGGGATATAAGAGGACATTAGTTGAAGAACAACTGGCAAGAGCAAAATTGATGACCCAGGATGCCTTATTACACCCAGACACGACCAAGAGGAAGACTTCCCCTGAGGTAATTTTCTCCACACAGTGGTCTGATACGAGTATGGAAATCAAAAAGGCTTTGAATAGTCGGTGGGAGATTATACAGGCTGACCAGAACTTACCATTCAAGGACAAAAAAACACTAGTAGCCTATAGGAGAGGGCGTAATTTGGTCAATTTACTAGTGGTGAAGGATGTGACGACTCCTCAAAAAAAAGGGAATCACCTAGCTGGACAGACCTCTAAGGAAGGGGTGTTGCAAATGTGCGGGATGTTTGACTTGTAGTGGGATGCTTCAAGGCTCCCACTTTACACACCCCAGGATGGGCGTCGGGTTTGAAATCTCCCACAGAGTTTCCTGCACCTCGGATCACGTAGTCTATAGGGTGTGGTGCCCATGTGGCCTACACTATGAGTGTAATAAAAATACCTTCTCCTGGTGGTCTAGTGGGGGGACGGCAGGGACGCCTGCCGCCCCCTCGACGGGGACGCCCGTCGCGCTGCTCCGTTCTTCCTGTGCTGGCTCCTGTGCGCGCGCGCATGCGAATGCGAATGCGCATGCGCACTTCTGATTTCAGCGCGAGAGGTGCCAAATTCAAAAGTATTAAAGGGGCATTCCCATAGTTAGCATTGCCCGTGATAGGATTTGTTCCTGGTGCTTTAGCTGTTGCTATTCTGTGTGAATCTGTTCCTGATTATCTGTTTTGACCCTTGCCTGCCTGTTTGACTATTCTGATCTCTGGAACCTGACTCTTGCCTGAAATCGATCTTGACTCTGCTAAATCCTCCTGTTTGACGTTCCGGTTTGACCTCTGCCTGTTATTGACTCCGATTCTGCCTCAACCCATCTGATTGATCCCCTGGTTTTGAACCTTTTCCTTCCTGACGATTCTGTTATCCGCCTGCCTCGATCCAGCCTGTCTGACCATCCGCTTGCCTTGTCCTTTTGTACCGTGACCTTCGGCCTAAAGACTCTGCTAACAGCCGTGCCCCTTTGCCAGCCAGAACATCTCGCCTTGCACCCCTTGTTCAGTCCAGGTGGCACCCAAGTAAGCTGAGGGCTCCTCCCGAAGCCCAACGGTGGTCACACTACTGGTGAAGCCGAGCCGAGACCAGGGTGCTTGGCATTTGTTCAGGTATCGGGTGCCGGCCGTGACATTATCACGGGCCATGGAGGACGAAAGTCTAGACGGTGCTTCTGCTGCTGCTTCCGTTTCACCTCCTCCAACTACCACTGAAGTGCTCCTTACTGCCCTGCTACAGCGCATGGAGGACCATGAGCAGAAGCAAAACTATTTGCTTCAGGGGTTTCACAATCTGACCCGCAAGCTTGAAACTTCGCAGTAGCCAATCAGACCAGTTGTCTCTTCCCCTGAGGGTTCTTCTGCTGTTTGGGGTGATTCTGCTAGACCCCATGTAGAGGGGGCATGTAAATTATACCTTGGTTTCTTCCCTCACTCCTTTCCAACAGGTGAGGAGAAAGTAAGGTTCGTCATGACTCTATTACAGGGCGATCCCCAAATTTGGGCTCTTAGACTGCCCGCCTCTGATCCAGCCTGTTTCTCCTTAGATACTTTCTTTGAGACCATGGCCATACTCTACGATGACCCGGATCGCGCCTCTTCGGCCGATACCGCGATTCGTAAGTTGCGCCAGGGGAAACGGGATGCGGAGGTGTACTGCACTGAGTTCCGCTGGTGGGCAGTAGAGACCAGGTGGAACGATATGGCTCTACGTAGTCAGTTCCGTATAGGGCTGTCAGATCCTGTCAAAGACAGTCTGGTAAATTTCCCCCTATCTTCCAATCTGGATGACCTCATGTCTTTTGCCATCCAGATAGATAGGAGACAGAGAGAGAGAAGGGGTGAAAGGGGGACTTCTTCTTCTTATTCTGGTGTCACTAATGTTAAGGTATCTAACCCATCTGTGTCTTTACCTCAGGATGAGCCTATGCAGTTAGGCCTATCCCACTTATCTCCTGAGGAAAAGGCACGCAGGCGTTCCCTAGGTTTATGTATTTACTGTGGGGAAAAGGGTCATTTCCTTAATCAGTGTACTAAGAGGCCGGGAAACACCCAAGCCTAAATGGAGAAGGGGAGCTCCATTTGGGTGCAGGCGTTTCCTCTCCCCAATCTGCCTCCAAGGTTTTATTACCAGTTAAATTGTCTTGGCCTACGTGTTCTGTTAATTTGTCCGCTTTTGTGGACTCTGGGGCGGAGGGTAATTTTTTGGATACTGGTTTCGCAGCCAAACATGGTATTCCTCTGGTCCCTCTGTGTACCCCCATGAGAATTTTAGCGGTGGATAAAAGACCCCTAGGGTCAGGTGTAATTAACAAAAAAACTGCCTTCTTATCATTGTGTATTAACGATTCTCACAGTGAGGAGATAGCCCTTTTTCTTATTGAAGGTGCCTCTTCTCCTCTTATCTTGGGGTTACCCTGGCTCCAGGTTCATAATCCTCATATTGATTGGGTTACGGGGGAGATTTCTAAGTGGGGTTCAGATTGTGGGGGCGTATGTATTCCTCCAACAATAGCAACTACCTCAATTGAGGGTTTACCTGCAGCCTATTCGGCATATGCCGATGTTTTTTCCAAAAGGGCTGCTGAAACCTTACCCCCACATAGACAGTATGATTGTCCCATTGACCTAGTTCCAGGTTCCACTCCTCCTCGTGGTCGTACGTATCCTCTTTCTTTACCTGAAGCCCAAGCAATGAGGGACTATATTGAAGAAAACCTTGAGAGAGGTTTCATCCGACCCTCTAATTCTCCTGCCGGTGCTGGGTTTTTCTTTGTGGGTAAGAAAGACGGTGGTCTTCACCCTTGTATAGATTACAGGGGTTTAAATAAAATCACCATTAAGAACCGCTACCCCCTTCCTCTAATTTCTGAGCTATTTGACCAGGTTAAAGGTGCCCAAGTCTATACCAAGCTTGATCTTAGAGGTGCTTACAATCTCATTCGTATTAGAGAGGGGGATGAGTGGAAAACAGCATTTAACACCAGGGATGGCCACTATATACTTAGTAATGCCCTTTGGGCTCTGTAACGCCCCCGCAGTTTTTCAAGAATTTGTCAATGACATCTTTCGAGATCTGCTGGGGGTATTCGTAGTGGTCTACCTTGACGATATTCTTATTTTTTCTTCCAATCTAAACGAACATCGTAATCATGTTTGCGAAGTCTTACGTAGGCTAAGGGAGAATAATCTTTATGCAAAACTAGAGAAATGTACCTTTGAGGTTTCTTCTGTTCAGTTTTTGGGGTTTATTATTTCCAACAAGGGCCTAGAAATGGATCCAGGCAAGGTGAGAGCTGTCCTGGATTGGGCCCAACCCCTTTCGTTACGTGCTGTTCAAAGATTTCTTGGTTTTGCCAATTACTATCGTCAATTTATTAAGAATTTTTCTCTTATTGTAGCCCCCATCACAAGTTTAACCAAGAAGGGCGCTGATCCCAGTATTTGGCCTCCTGAAGCCTTACACGCCTTTGAAACCCTCAAAAGAGAGTTCTGTTCTGCCCCTATTCTTCAACACCCTGATCCCGCTCTTCCTTTCATTGTAGAGGTTGATGCTTCTGAGGTGGGAGCGGGGGCAGTCCTTTCCCAAAGGCATCCGATTTCCAACAAATTGCATCCCTGTGCCTTTTTCTCTAAGAAGTTTTTACCTGCAGAGGTAAATTACGACATAGGGAACAGGGAATTGTTGGCTGTCAAATTGGCCTTTGAGGAATGGCGGCATCTCCTAGAGGGTGCAAAACATGTGGTGACGGTCTATACTGATCATAAGAATTTACTTTATATTGAATCCGCTAATCGCCTAAATTCTAGGCAAGCCAGGTGGGCCTTATTCTTTTCAAGGTTTAATTTTGTTTTAACTTTCAGGCCTGGTTCCAAAAATACCAAGGCGGATGCACTCTCTAGGAGTTTTGAATCTTTCCCCTCCGACTCTAGTGAGTGTACTCCCATCATCCCCAAAGAATTAATTTTAGCCACTTTAGAATCCGATCTTTCCTCCCTATTACTTCCCTTACAAACATCTGCTCCTACTGATACTCCCCCTGGGAGATGGTTTGTTCCAGAGGAGCTTAGGGAGCAAGTTTTGAAGGAGGTTCATGATTCTAAAATGGCGGGACACTCAGGAGTTACTAAGACTGTTTCTCTACTGTCCCGTCATGTTTGGTGGCCTTCTTTCAAACGGGACACAAAATTTTTTGTCAACTCCTGTCCAGTCTGTCAAAGATCTAAATGCTCTCGTCAGTTATCTCAAGGTCTGTTAAATCCATTGCCAATTCCTGAGAAACCTTGGTCCCATCTTTCGATGGACTTCATTGTAGATTTGCCCCCTTCCCAAGGGAAGACTGTGATTTGGGTGGTGGTGGATAGGTTCAGTAAGATGGGCCATTTTATTCCCCTTCCACACCTCCCTTCTGCTAAAACCTTGGCTGATCTATTCATTACTCACATTTTTAAGTTACATGGTTTTCCTGAGAATATTGTTTCTGACAGGGGGGTCCAGTTCGTCTCGAAGTTTTGGCGTGCTTTCCGTTCTTTAGTAGGGATTGAGTTATCCTTTTCCACTGCATATCACCCCCAAACGAATGGTCAAACTGAAAGGGTAAACCAGTCCCTTGAACAATACCTTAGATGCTATGTGTCTGATAATCAGTCTACATGGTCCGAACTGTTACCCTGGGCAGAATTTGCATGCAATAATGCTACCCATTCCTCCTCAGGAGAATCTCCCTTCTTTATTGTCTACGGGTTACATCCCAAAGCATTTTCTTTTTCTGGCTCTAATTCCCCTGTACCTTCTGCCAATTCCTCTGTCGTTAAATTTTCTGAAATTTGGTCTCGGGTACACAACTCTTTGTCCGCAGCTTCCCTAGCTCAGAAAAAAGCTGCTGATAAATTCCGTAGGGAAGCACCCAAGTACAAGGTGGGGGACTTGGTATGGTTGTCTACAAAGAACATCAAGCTGAAGGTCCCCTCTCCCAAATTGGGTCCCAGGTTCATTGGTCCATACCCCCATCATTGCTATAATCAATCCATCCTCTGTACGTCTTCAATTACCCGCTAATTTTAAAATTTCTAACTCCTTCCATGTTCCACTAATGTTCGTCACTTGTCTGTTCCTCCCCCAGTGTTGGTTGAAGGTCAGCCTGAATATGAGATCCAGGAGTTCCTCGACTCCCGCCTTGTGCGAGGTAAGCTACAATACCTTACTAGGTGGAAGGGCTTTGGTCCTGAGGAGAACTCTTGGGTCTCAGTTGAAGACATAAAGGCTGACCGCCTCAGGAAGCAATTCCACTCCAAATTTCCTGGTAAACCTGGGGGTCCAGTGGCCCCCCCTAGAGAGGGGGGTAATGTAATAAAAATACCTTCTCCTGGTGGTCTAGTGGGGGGACGGCAGGGACGCCTGCCGCCCCCTCGACGGGGACGCCCGTCGCGCCGCTCCGTTCTTCCTGTGCCGGCTCCTGTGCGCGCGCGCACTTCTGATTTAAAGGCGCATGAAAAGACTCTGCTAAATCCTCCTGTTTGACGTTCCGGTTTGACCTCTGCCTGTTATTGACTCCGATTCTGCCTCAACCCATCTGATTGATCCCCTGGTTTTGACCCTTTTCCTTCCTGACGATTCTGTTATCCGCCTGCCTCGATCCAGCCTGTCTGACCATCCGCTTGCCTTGTCCTTTTGTACCGTGACCTTCGGCCTAAAGACTCTGCTAACAGCCGTGCCCCTTTGCCAGCCAGAACATCTCGCCTTGCACCCCTCGTTAAGTCCAGGTGGCACCCAAGTAAGCTGAGGGCTCCTCCCGAAGCCCAACGGTGGTCACACTACTGGTGAAGCCGAGCCGAGACCAGGGTGCTTGGCATTTGTTCTGGTATCGGGTGCCGGCCGTGACAATGAGAGAGGATGAACAATCATAGGAGTGCAATTAGGATTTCTCTAGCAACTGGGAAAGCAGACCAACCAGTTGCATGTCATTGGCTTAAAAGCATATAGACAAATACAAGATTCCTCTGCACTCAACCCATTATCAATATATTTAAGACAGAGACAATTTGTGCATACTGCTACTGAAAAATGCCTTACCCTTTAAACAAAACAGGGATTGTTTGTCCATATATTGCAATATATTTAAGCTGGCCAACTACGTCAAAGTCATCCCATATCTGGCCAGTCCTATGCTCAATTTTCATTTGATTCATTAAGAATTCTATGGTTTCATTATACATTTTATAAAAGGGACGAATACGTTTTACCTGCAACTTACTAGCTGCTTTCAAAGTAAAACTCCCAAACTTGGCTGCCCTTTTATTAGACACCAGTGGGATCACCTGACTATAGTTGGAGGGGGTGGGAGCTACAACATGGAGCTGGTCACTGCTCCTGTAGAACTATAACAAACAAGGAAAAGTTATGCTCACCACTAGTTTTTAAAATCATTAGGCGGGGGTGCAATGAGCCTGTCTTGCAGTGCATATTAAGATATGCCGGGCCCCCCATCTTTCTGAGAGCTGTTGACTGGGAAGGCATGGACGTTTAAGGGGCCCTGGCCACCAATAATTCTTATAATACGGGGGGGGGGGCCTGGCTACCAATTTTGGCCCACAATTTACAGATGTTGACAGCACCAGCCATAGATTACTTTGTTTAAAATGCCTTTATTGAGACATGGGTTTCTGACCCCAATACACTTGGCCAAGTGTATTGGGGTCAGAAACCCATGTCTCAATAAAGGCATTTTAAACAAAGTAATCTATGGCTGGTGCTGTCAACATCTGTAAATTGTGAGTGAACGGATACATGGTGGAAACCGTTGGACGTGCATCAGGTCTTAAGAATTGGGAGGCATAGGTGCTGACTGAGAAATCTAACCTACCAATTTTGGCCACCAATTTTTTTTTCTCATGTGGGGTCCTAGCCACCAATATTTTTTAATGGGGGGGGGCCTGGCCACAAATTTTTTTTATGGGGGCCCTGACCACCAATATCTTTTTACTTTTTATTAACATGTGGGAACCCTAGCCACTAATTTTTTTTTGTTTTTTTACTGTGTGATGGGGAGGGTGAACCTGTAGGTGGGGCTTGCAGTGGGCGTAGCCCAGGAAATTTTGTCGTATGGGGCCCTTCGATTTCTGATGGCGGTCCTGGGTCTATGTGATCATTGAGCGACTGTGAGTAACAAAAATCCGGTATTGTCCATTTGTGAGAACCAAGCGCGAGTTGGAGGCGTCTGGCTCCCATGACAACGGGGGCGGAGCCTCACGGTGTTCACGGGCAGCTGTATCGCATCGGGTAACAGACAACGGAGGAATGAGAGTAAAATAAGAATAGAGACGCAAGCCCATAGGTTACAAATAAAGGGGGTAAGATCAACAGCCTTATACCTGAAGATGCTTATTTGACGTCGGGCTACAAAGGTCTGGCAATCCTCGGTCTCAATCCCCCTGGGGTAAGTTTTTAATCATGCTCATGCTTCTCGTCATGATCGGGAGCTTAGCCTTAAGACAACATGGCATTGTATTTTAACTTCACATGGGCACTTGGGAGATCTATTCTGTTTCACAGATTGTTTCATCACGCCAACACACTTTTTTAAAACTTTATTGGACAAACACATTTGCATGTATGTCTTATTACTCTTCCATAGTATGGAGATAGTTAACATTACAGAATGTTGTGAGCATGTCACTCACTGATGACATCATACCTGCTGGTTTGGTGCCCTTTTGCACTTATAAATGATATTCACAGTTGTGTAGGGTTCACCTTCCTGAAGACAACACAAGGTGGCGAAACGTTGAAAATACATTTTTTTCGTTTTTTTCACTGAATAAGTCCTTGGAGTGCGGTTTTTGAATGATCTATGTATTAAACATTTTTTTACCAGCACCCAGGCAGATGCTGCTTGATAGTGAGTGCACTGGACTGTCACGCTAGTCTTTAGGCTGGTGCATGCACATAATTAATAAGGACAGGTGGGCATATTGGAACTGATGGAAGTTGCTAGTAGACTGTATAGAAGCAAATATTGTAGTTATAGAAGCAGATATTGTACTAAACAAAACTGAAAATGATAACATATTTTTTGCAGGCTATTTCCATGCA
This sequence comes from Xenopus laevis, assembly GCF_017654675.1. Lineage (NCBI taxonomy): Eukaryota > Metazoa > Chordata > Amphibia > Anura > Pipidae > Xenopus > Xenopus laevis. The sequence goes on along the minus strand of NC_054372.1, from coordinate 150,033,132 downwards.
GTGATTTTTTTAAATTTATAAACCGTAAAGCTGTTGAAATTGTGTTATATTTATAGATAAGGTTTTGGTTTACAGAACTGGTTTACCAGAATCCCCACAGAAAAACATAAAACAATATTTTTTCCTGCTGCTGTAGTATCTGATAACAAGATATTACTGCTTATATAACAGAAGGAATCAGAAGGTACCCTGTTAAACAAATTTAACTGTAGTACAGTATGTAGTCAGTTCTATTGTTACAGTTTGGAAACCACCAAGCCATAATTTGGAAGAAACTCTCCCTTTACCAAAAAAGACCTCCCAAAAAGAAACAAAAATAGTGTTTTTTATTTATTTTCTTTTAATTACATTCAGATGAAAGGGCATTTAAAGGAGAACTAAACCTACATTTAAACCCACCCCCCTTAACTGGCCTCCCTCCCTGCTACCTCTCTACACAGGTGCCATCTTCTGTCTGATCTGCCTGTATACGTCTCGTCTCAGGCATATGAATGTAACCCTACATTGGCTTTATGCCTTTCCAGAAAGTGAAGGTAGAATATCACACTGGATTCAGTCACTCTGGACCCAGATGGACCCTCGCTAAGTGGAGGAGGAAGGGAAAGGATGTTGTTATACTGCATCTCTCTGCTGCTGTGTAGAAATAAAAATAGGATGCCAGAGGTTCTTGCAAACAAAACAAAAACTGAAATACCATAGTGTTAATACTGAAAGCACAACAAGGAAGTATTGTATGTGATCAGATACAGTCATAGGTATTGCAGGATTCTATGAAAACACTTGGTAGGTAACTACAGGTATTATCCTGGACTATTATCCTTGGAGGAGTCCGGGGGCAACTGTGAGAACACTTAACTAAGCCTAAATCCCTAGTCAGTAATAGCTTATGTCTATGAGAGAAGTGGTACTGCTCTCTTCCCCAGTTCCATTTATCTGCCCTGAAAAGCACAGCCTTGTTTAAAGGCAGAGATTGGCCCAGAAATGTGAAAAAAGGCATTTTCAGAGTTCAGACTGACCTCTGATTCATGTACCTGCACTAAGGCAGAATCTGTACTTATCAGTGCAGATATCAGAGCTTTAAATGGGAGCAGATCCACTTCTCCAATGCTCTATGTGCCCTCAGCCTAAATCTGATTTAAAAAAAAAAAAAAAGAATAGTACAATCAGGCTGGAATAAGCATGATACTTTCATGTATGCACCCATTTATTGCACAGTGCTGAGCAATATTTGGTGTTTTATAAACACAAAATGCTTGTTAACAATCATGGATGATATCCTTACCACAAAGCAGGCCTGCCTAAGAATAAGGGTGTTGTTATATTATGCTAAGAGGAATGTGCTGCTGCACTGGACAAGCCCCAACCCACCCACCAGAGACTCCTGGAACTGACTGGTCAGCTTTGCTATCCACCTTATAAAACTCACCCATGAGGCCAGAGGCATGAATAAAAAAAAAGTTTTATTGGTGAACAGACAGGCAGTACATGTCACAGGAAGTACAATACTTGAATTAGCGGTACAATCATTTTACAATATGAATCAGTTGACATCCCATACTAATAAACATTTTGTATTCTTAAAATAAAGAAAAGCTTGAGTCTGAGCTCATACAGTACAGGTTATAGAGAATGCAGTATGTTTTTGCTTGCATTGAGAGAGCATATTATCTCATTTGACCTGAGTCATGTGTAGCAAGTACCATCTCATTTCTTCTTCAAAGTTTTCAGTGTTACTTATTGATAGTTAATATAGTGCAATTGGTGGAACCTGGAGGATCATTCTTTTTGTGTAACATTTTTAAATGTTGTAATGTAACTAACCCATATTTCTTTTTGCATAGAATCAATCCAGTCCATGTCAAACAAGTGGGACAATTTGGAAATAAAGAGAGAAATGGATGGGGGTTGCGGTTTAATCCAGTCTTGAAGAATGTTTTTTCTTGCTACCACTGATATTATGATTAGTACTCTTTTACTACCCTTGGTCAGTCTGGATGGAAGCTGCTTTGTGAGGCTTAAGGAGGCCCATTCAGGGGTTATTGGAGTATCACCAAACGAGCGGATTTTTCTCTAATATGCCCACCAATGGCAGGGCAATATTGGGTTACTCTGAACGTTCAGCCCTAGGGCCAAACAATTGGATTATACAAAGGAAATAGGCGCCAATGAATCATAGGACTGCATCAACTATCCGATGTGGTCATCGATCGCAGGAACAATCAAACCTGCCCGATTTTTGGCCAGATATCGATCGTGGAGACGCATTGGATACCCCAACACATGGGTAGATAAACTGCCGAACACGTCTAAGAGTCAGTCCACACAAGAAGATTCGGGGATTAGTTGACCCAGCGACAAATCGCCTCTTCTTCGGGGCGACAATCTCCCTGAACTGCCTTTCCCCTGCCCTCTGCCCGCTATAATGAAAATCCCCTGCAGTAATTCAAACGTGGCGCTTCGTTTTCCGAAGTCACAGGCAGGTGGAAGAGGCGATTTGTCACTGGGGTGACTAATCTCCCCGAATCTGCTCGTGTGGACTGACCCTAAAGGACTGATATCGGAAACTTTAATCTGCCCGTGTAAGGCCACCTTTAGGATTGCTAATGCCCTCTGAGCAATATAGGGGAATTTTGAGACCTCTATGCTTAACTAAACTTGTTCCTCTCCTCCCCCAGTTCAATGGCTAGGTACGTATACACATCATGACACACTGTATCTGCTGTTTCTCATTTGTGTTTTCTTTTGTTGTGTTTTACTGTATAATTGAAATAAAACAAAAGTGACCTTTAAAAGAAAAACAAACAAATTAGAAATAGTCCAGTTATTTGTGCATTGTAACTGTTTTGTATTGGAATTATTATACTTTTAACACTGGCTCCAAATGCCTTGTTCACCCCTGTTATTCACTGATATTCAGTTATTGTTATGATACATTTTACTTCTGCTGCACATTATTCATACTTCATTACTTGGTGTTTCTAACATACAAATACTATAGATTATATGTACATCTGCGGAGTCATCAATAAACATTGTCATTATCAAACATCTCTGGGGTGGGTAAATGTGCCATAGCACCACAAATCATAGATTCTACAGCATTTTTGGGTCAGGGTGTGGAGGGATTAAAAGGGGTTGTTCACCTTCCAAAACTTTTTTCAGTTGAGTTTTTTCCAGATTGTTCACTATAAATAATGACTTTTTTTTTAATTGGTTTCCATCTTTTATTTTCTACCATTTTCCCAAAATCTAAGTTTAAAATTGAATTTTCGTGTCTCTAGTGTTTCTGTCTGACAACTCAGTGATCCAGGAGCAGATTCTGAACTGTTACAATTTGCTACATATAGTTGATAAATTTAGTTAATAAATTTCTCAGCAGTATCTGTGGAATATTAGCAACTATTGTATCAATTCTAACAGCTGCCTTTAATGAGACTCAGGGATGCTGCACAGCAGGGACAAAGATAAGAAATGTATCAACTAAATGTATCCATTTAGAACAGTTAAAAAGTAGGCGAGTCTGTCATAGAAGCTGAATTTTTTCTTTGAATTGTTTTTGAATTTTCTGTCTTCTTCTTCTGACTCTTTCCAGCTTTCAAATGAGGGTTACTGACCCCATCTAATAAATAAATGCTCTATAAGGCATTTATTGATATTACTACTTTTTATTCCTCATCTTTCTAATCCTATTCATATTCCAGTCTCTTATTCAAATGAATGTTTTGTTGCTACGGTAATTTGGACACTTGGTTACCAGACTAAATTGCAAACTAGAGAAGAACTGCTAAATACAAAGCTAAAAAACTCAAAAGCCTCAAATAATAAAAAATTAAAACCAATGGAAAAATGTCTGAAGATATCACTCTCTACATCATTCTAAAAGTTAATTTAAAGATGAACTACCCCTTTATAGTGGTAAAATTACATTTAGTCTACCTTAGATAACTCAGGGCTGAAATTACCCTACTCGCTATAATAAAAAAGGTGATATTACTAACTAATGCCAGTTCAGACCTAGCATTATATTAAAAAAAAATACATTGATTCAAAAAGAACCCAGATATCATTACACAAGCACACAAAAGTGGGTGATTAATAACTATTTTTTATGAAACCATTTTGTTTTTGTTTTTATTACACTAAAAAATAGATTGTTTCAAAAGGGACCCAGATATCATTAAACATGCATGCAAAAGTGGGTAATTATTAGCTATTTTCTAATTTTTGATATTTGCAATGCATTGCAGGCATCTATGTCATTTTACATTTTACATTTTACAGCTACTAACACCTTAATCCTGCACTACTCACATTGGAAATAGGATCTGTTAAACATCCCGTCTTCCTTGAATTAGTTGGTAGTTCAACTTTTTTATTAGAAATTTAAAATTCCACTATTAAGGAAATATCCACCTTAAGGTAATTTGGGCCTTAGGTGATCTGGCATCAACAAGAGAGAATGCCCAGCCTGTGATCCTTGTTGAACAAGGGAGGTTTATGAATGTTTTGGTGACTCCTGGGGAGACTAAACATGTCTGTAAACTGAAAAACTGCTTTGGACCAAGCTTATTAGCAAGTCTATGGGTCCCGCCGACAGACCTGCCCAACCAATATCTGGACCAAAATAAATCAGATATCAATAGGGCAGGTTTGATTTTCCCATCAAGGCAAGGACTGCATTGCCTTTTACCTTTGTTATGATCCATTTGGTCACCAAAGGACCAAAAAACAATTAGCTCATCCTTATATCACCCAGCTCAAGGTGGACATATGGGGTAAAGATCCACTCATTTGATGACCTCTCCAAACCAGCAGATCGTCGGGTGTGTGGCCAGCTCAACTGTATTGTAGAAAGGATTTGTTTAACTTGCACAACAGGGAAACTAAAAGTTGTGAGCCTACTGGTCAACTACAGCTGCATAACCCCACCAAACAGCCAGGGCTGCTAATATGCATAATCTTGCAAATGCTAGAAGGTCTTCTGTGAAACATTAACTAAAGGACTCACCACAAAATCCCCCTCTAAACTTTGGGATGAGCTGCTTACTGGACCCACTGGTTTGGGAGGTTCTCTTTCCTCTAGAGTTCCCTAAAGCAGTGTCGGACTGGCCCATTGGGATATTAAAAACTCTAGGTATGCCCAGGTGTCAGTGGGCCTCTTGCTTCTAACCATGTGGCCAATTTCATGGTCATTCCCTATTTCTTTATGGCAACAGAAAAGCTTAATAATGGAAGAATGGAGAATAGTATTTAGAGAAAATAGTCTAGGAGAATAAAGAGGATGAGTGAGGGAAGGAGGTATAGGTTGGAAAGTGGACCAAACAAGGAAAAGGTAACGTTGTATCCGAAGAAATGGAGCCTGAAGCGTTACTCCGCAGAAACCGATGTGTCCGAGTGTTCCGCCCTAGGTTTATTGAAGTATTGATTAAAATCACAAATAGCGGGCAGGGGGAAGCGTAGCTCATGGAAAGCTCGTGGAAAGTGGGCCCTGGTGGGCCCCTGGCATCCCAGTGTGACATTGCCCTAAAGGGAACCCTAAATTGCATTGTCTGTAGCAGTTTCCGACTGGCCCAGGGGATACCAGGAAAACTCCAGGTGGGCCCAGATGTCAGGGCCCACTTGTTTCTAACCATTCAGCATATTTCATAGTCATTCCCCTAATTCTTTATGGGGGAAAATGCTTAATAATGGAAGAATATAGTAAGTAGACTAGGAAATAAAGAGGTTGAGTAGAGGAAGAATAATAGTTTGGATAGTAGGCCCACAGTTTTGGTCTGTAGAGTGGGCTGCTTGAGTTCTCTGAGTTGTGTTTGTAGCAGCAGGAATTAGCGAATAAACCTGGTGCCTCCCTGGTTACCCCTGCGGCTGCTCATTAGTCTGGCAGGTGTTGGCAACTTGATCGTTGGTTTCTGATTCGGAGGTTGCCCGGTTGGGACACTTGGCGATGTTGAGGTAGAAAGCCTGGAATGAGGGGCTGGAGAAGTAATAGAGCAGCGGGTTGCACATGCTGTTCAGGTAAGTGAGACACACGGAGATGTAGAAGGCGGTGTCCGCGCTCTGGTAGATGTCGCAGTCGTGCCACTGGGGAGAGCGCAGCAGTCGCAACATCTCGATCCTGGTAGAGACGCTGGGAAGGAAACAGAAGCAGAAGGACATCGCGACTAGCAGCATGCACTGTACAGCTCGCTTGATCTTGGCGTGTCGGTCCAGGTTGCGCTGGCGGAGGCGCAGGATAACGCTGCAAGAGCAGAAAGCGACTATGAGCAGCGGCACGAAGAACTGCACCAGGTAGATGAAATCGTGCTGCAGGTTACCCGAGTATTCGGGGCATATGGCGAAGCTCTCACAAGTTTCCGAGCCCTCTTTACCCCCGCCCAACTCTCGGCGCTTGGTCAGAATGAAGACGCTCTCGGCTATGGAGATGAGCCACACCGCACAGGCCATGCCGGCTGCACACAGGGTGGACATTGAGTTGAGTCTGTGGTGGGGCTGCACTACCCTGAAGTAGCGATCGGTGGCCACCAGCGTGAGGAAGAAGATGCTGCCGCTGCGATTGGACGAGAGCATGAAGAGGACCAGGCGGCACAGTGCGTCTCCGAACTGCCAGTGCTTGTGGCGCAGGTAATAGTCCGTGCGGAAGGGCAAACACACCATGAGCAGAAAGTCGGCCAGCGCCAAGTTGAAGAGCCACACGGTGCTCGGCTTCCACGACTTGCTGTGAAAGCAGAAGATCCACAGAGAGAGACCATTAAAGAGCGAGCCCAGCACGAACACCAGTATGAGCACCGGGGGCAGCAGGTAGGAGAGAAATCGCACCTCAAAGTTGCAGCAAGTGCTATTGCTCATCGTGGTCGATGTCCGTCCGCTCTGCGCTTACTTGCGCTGGTCCAGCCTACAAGAAGGAAACGAGTGTGTAACTACACGTGAGTCCCACGCATTCTCTAGCGCCGATACTACTTTATGTGCTGCAACATCATTACCAGAGTGGGGCAGCCCTGTACTCCCTCAGCAATGGACACGCCTGGCTGTATCCTAAACACCCTCTGGACAACTCAATCATCCTATCAGGCTGCACCACGGTTGCCACGTCTAATTTTCATAACCAGCCAAAATCAGCTACAAAACCAGCCCAAAACTAGCCAAGAGTCACTTCAGGGAGCTAGCACATGGGCACATTCGGGGAGATTTAGTCACCTGGCGAAGTTTCCCAGGCGACTTCAGAAATTGAATTGCCACGAGTCAGTGGCGGAACTATCGTTGAGCAGGGGGTGCAATTGGGCCAGGGCCCGCACCCCCTCAGGGCCCCCTGGCAGCACGCCCACCGCTGTTATCCGTTGCGCACCTCTGTTTTCTTTGTGGAAAATCGCGTAAGGAGGGGGGGCCCGGCAGGATGTCCCGCGCCAGGGCGTCCCCCCTCCAGTTACGGTACTACCGCGAGTGCATTGGCGCTGGCGTTTTCTCATTATAGCAGGCGGTAGGCAGAGGGAAGGCAGTTAGGGGAGATTGTCACCCCGCAGAAGATGCGATTAGTTGCCAGGTGACTAAATCTCCCTGAATGTGCCCGTGTGCTAGCTCCCTCACAAGGAAACTTCGGACGACTTCCGAAATAGAAGTGCTGCAAGTGCATTGGCACTGGCGTTTTCTCGTTATAGCAGGCGGAAGGCAGTTAGGGGCGATTGTCACCCTGCAGAAGAGGCGATTTGTCGCCAGGCGACTAAATCTTTCCAAATTTGCCCGTGTGTTAAAGCTCTCAAAAGTTGCCAAAAATAGCACAATATGTGCAGTGGAAAAAAAGTAAAAAAAAAATTAATTAATTTATATATAAAAATATGCCTTTTTCAAATTTTCACTGATTTGCTAATTTTTTCATGAAGTAAAATGGGACAGATTCACCCGTCACTAGGGGTGTAACTACAGAGGGGAGTCCAGGAGGTATAATGACCCAACAAGGCCCTAATACATATACAATTTCAATAAATATTGGTAAAACAGGTCAACCTATAGATATTTTGGTGACCAGCAGATTTTTGCCCCAAAATTATCTGAAATTGAGAAAAGTCACCATACAATTTGAGAATGCTAAAGAGGGAGATTGGGGAACAGAGCCCAAAATCTGGTAACTCCTTATTTCTACACAAGTCAGTCCCATTGCATGCTGGGTATTGTAGTCTAACATTAAACTTGGCAGTCGTCAAATTGTTAAACAAAAACTACATTACCCAACATGCATTGGGAGTACAAACCAGCCAAAGGCCCAAACTGGTACCTTCAAATCATGTATGTTGGCAAGCATTTCACAGTCCAATCATCGAGTAAAAACTTCAAGTTTATTTCAGTAGATTAAAAACATAATAATCCTGACGCGTTTTGTATCACATATATGTAGTCATAGGTATCTGGTGAGTGCAGCCTTTTTCCTTAAATTGCAGAAATTGTGTTAAGACTGTGCGTAGGACCTGGGGTTTAAACACCCATCTCATTGACCAAAAAGGGTGAGCACGATATCTGGATGAAGGCTTATGGCTGTCTTTTTAAAAAAGAAAAATAAATAACGATATAACGAATTATTATTAGAAAAGCGGGGTTATCCCTCTAAGATTTTGAATATGCCAAATGCCTTATAATACATAGGTTGAACTTGAACTTATTATTTTTTGTGAACAAACTGGTACCTTGGCTAGTTTGTACTTTTAAACCGCACCTTGGCTTTAAATTAGTAGCCCAATTTGGCTGGTTTAGATTAACCAAACACAAAATCATGTGACTCTAAAGCTCTGCCCAACTGCAATTTTCTCAGATTCAAATTTATACAGCTGACTTGTTGGGTTTGGTTTTCAGCCAAATCTTTTGAGGAGAATTCAGTAAATGGGCAAAGTTATTTTACTAGAAAATAAAATGCAAAATACATTTAGTCGGTTTTCAGCAATGTATGTATTATTGTTATTTGATAATGTAAGGTTATGCACTTGGGAATTTAAAATGTGCAAGACACTTACCCATGGCTGCTGGAAGATGTAGCTGAGATGCAGGACTGCAACTTACCATACAGTATACTGTATGTTACTTGGGAGGTCCTGTGAATTGCATTGTGTATATCCCTCTATCAGCACCCAGACTTCAGGGTTATTGTGTTAGTTCTGACCTCGCTACAAATGTCACACAAACTCTTATTCTATGCTCTCTAACACTGAAAAGACAGACAGTGCTTTCAGTAGCAATGACATTTATAAATATCTTTCATACAATTAAAAAAGATAATGAATGTAAACTAGAAAGTTGCTTAGTATTACATTTTCTTTTATTCTGCAAAAAAATTGAGCAGAGCAGAACTCTGACATGGAGCTTTCTGAATCCAATGACCCTTTTGTCCCTGGTAAGCAGAGAAACATTACTTTCATTACCCCCCCCCCCAAATAATTAGGCAACAAAAAGATTTCCCAACGCAGAACCTTGTGGTACACTTCTTAGAGCACTAGTCCAATTAGAGAAAGTACCAGTGACAACTCGTCTCTGTATACGGTCATGTGACTAACAGACTTTATTTTAGGCAGAACTGCAGTACTGTATGAAAAGCTTTCCCAAAATAAAAATTGATGGTATCTATTGCTACCCGCTTGCCCAGCTTCCTACTACCTACATCATCAGTTTGTTTGATTGTATCTCTGTCCTTTGTGAAAGTACGCCAACACTGCCATTCTCACGTATCTTAAACGTGATCTCTTAGCAAACCTTCATATAACTTCTCTACTAAACAAGTGAAAGAGGCATCTAGTTGCCAGGCTTAGTATGTAATCTACACTGGAATTACAGCAGCTTTCCTCCAATACATTGGTTCCATACAGGCCCGGACTGGCAATCTTTGGGTTCTGGCAAATGCCAGAGGGGCTGCTATAAGGTCCCATAGAAAGTCAGTATTTAGTGGACTGGTGGGGGCTGATTGGGCCTCTGTGTACCTGAAATGCCAGGGCCTATTTTATTTCTCAGTCCGGACCTGTTTCCATACAACAAGATGAAAGTGTCTGAAAATAAATCTGAAATATTAGCCTGCTAAAGCTGAACTTAGCCAAGTACTAAAGGGGATATTCTATCAGGCCTCACATTAACTTTACTTAAACATTTTAAAGGATTATTATACCACTTGTTCAATGAATAGAGCTTGTGCTGAACATACTTTTTGCCTGTTTTAATCATAAAAAATGTATGGATTCTGGTATTTCTTTAGCTAAACAGGGAGTCCCCTGCAAAAGTCTTTTGCAGGTCTCCTGCAAAATCAAAACCAGTTGCAAATTCTCAGAATATCATCCTTTACATCAAGTTAATTTATAGGTGAACAACCCCTTTAATGTAGCAGGAAACCTCTGCTTCAGCTGAATCAAACACCATATAACACCACTCAGTGTCGGACTGGCCCACTGGGATACCAGGAAAACTCCCGGTGGGCCCAGGTGTCAGTGGGCCCTCATGCTGCTAAACTTTTGGCCTATTCATGGCCATTCCCTATTTCTATGAGAACAAAGAGGCTAAATAGATGGAATAATTGATAATTTGAAAGCAGACTAGGAGAATAGAGATTGATTGAGAAGATGAAGAATAATAGTTCTGAGAGTGGGCCCCTTGTCTAAGGTTTTATGGTGGGCCCCTGGACTAAGGTTTTTGGGTGGGCCTCTGGTGTCCCAGTCCGACACTGACACCACTTTATAATGTTTGCTGCATAACTGTGTAGAAAGGAAGCTATGTGAATTACTGTTCGTGTCTAACCTTAAGTGGTTACGGCATGAGTCACTGGGTGTCAATAATATCTTCTAATTTTAAAATGTGTCTAGGGTGTTAATACTCACTGCCTCTTGCTATATACAGTGGTGTGAAAAACTATTTGCCCCCTTCCTGATTTCTTATTCTTTTGCATGTTTGTCACACAAAATGTTTCTGATCATCAAACACATTTAACTATTAGTCAAAGATAACACAAATAAACACAAAATGCAGTTTTTAGATGAGGGTTTTTATTATTTAGGGAGAAAAGAAATCCAAACCTGTGTGAAAAAGTAATTGCCCCCTGAACCTAATAACTGGTTGGGCCACCCTTAGCAGCAATAACTGCAATCAAGCGTTTGCGATAACTTGCAACGAGTCTTTTACAGCGCTCTGGAGGAATTTTGTCCCACTCATCTTTGCAGAATTGTTGTAATTCAGCTTTATTTGAGGGTTTTCTAGCATGAACCGCCTTTTTAAGGTCATGCCACAACATCTCAATAGGATTCAGGTCAGGACTTTGACTAGGCCACTCCAAAGTCTTCATTTTGTTTTTCTTCAGCCATTCAGAGGTGGATTTGCTGGTGTGTTTTGGGTCATTGTCCTGCGGCAGCACCCAAGATCGCTTCAGCTTGAGTTGACGAACAGATGGCCGGACATTCTCCTTCAGGATTTTTTGGTAGACAGTAGAATTCATGGTTCCATCTATCACAGCAAGTCTTCCAGGTCCTGAAGCAGCAAAACAACCCCAGACCATCACACTAGCACCACCATATTTTACTGTTGGTATGATGTTCTTTTTCTGAAATGCTGTGTTACTTTTACGCCAGATGTAACGGGACGCGCACCTTCCAAAAAGTTCAACTTTTGTCTCGTCGGTCCACAAGGCTTTTTCCCAAAAGTCTTGGCAATCATTGAGATGTTTTTAAGCAAAATTGAGACGAGCCTTAATGTTCTTTTTGCTTAAAAGTGGTTTGCGCCTTGGAAATGTGCCATGCAGGCCGTTTTTGCCCAGTCCCTTTCTTATGGTGGAGTTGTGAACACTGACCTTAATTGAGGCAAGTGAGGCCTGCAGTTCTTTAGATGTTGTCCTGGGGTCTTTTGTGGCCTCTCGGATGAGTTGTCTCTGCGCTCTTGGGGTAATTTTGGTCGGCCGGCCACTCCTGGGAAGGTTCACCGCTGTTCCATGTTTTTGCCATTTGTGGATAATGGCTCTCACTGTGTTTCGCTGGAGTCCCAAAGCTTTAGAAATGGCTTTATAACCTTTGAAATTGAACTCAGGTGTGATAAACCACAGTTAAGTTATTTTTTAACAAGGGGGGCAATCACTTTTTCACACAGGCCCATGTAGATTTGGAGTTTTTTTTCTCCCTTAATAACGTAAACCTTCATTTAAAGGAGAAGGAAAGCTACGGAGGCATTTTATTGCGAATAGATTAGCTGCAATAGTGCAAGCTAGAATGCTATATTTATTCTGTAGAATGTTTTACCATACCTGAGTAAAAAGCTCTAAAAACTCTCTGTTTGTTTAGGATAGCAGCTGCAGTATTAACATGGTGTGACATCACTTCCTGCCTGAGTCTCTCCCTGCTCTGGGCTCAGATTACAGCAGAGAAGGAAGGGGGAGGGGAAGAGGAGCAAACTGAGCATGCTCTTGCCCAGGGCAATGAGGTTTAAGCTGAAGGCAGGAAGTCTGATACAGAAGCCCATGTGTACACAATAGAAGGAAAGAAATGCAATGTTTCTTTTGACAGGGGACTCAGAGCAGCACTACTTTGGGGGTTTACTGGTATATTTAGATGGACCTTTCTGATAAGGCTTACTTAGTTTTAACCTTTCCTTCTCCTTTAAAAACTGCATTTTGTGTTCAATTATGTTATCTTTGACTAATAGTTAACGGTTTTTGATGAGCAGAAACATTTAAGTGTGACAAACATGCAAAAGAATAAGAAATCAGGAAGGGGGCAAATAGTTTTTCACACCACTGTATTATGTACTGCATTATAAATGCACTAAGGATGCCTATCCACTGCCTATCTCTGTATATTATGCGCTTTGGGGTGCCAGGATCCACTGCATTTCACATCTTAATTTGCTTTTGAGGCCTGTACTCTGCGTTAGTGCCTCTCCCTGTATAAAATGCATTTGAGGAGCCACTACCTCTCAATGTATATAATGTACTTTGGCAAAGTTTAGATTGTCTGAACATAAGTCAATTGACTCTAATGATCTGCATAACAGACTGCAATTTTTTCAAATTTAAATTTATGTAACAAAGTCAAGGTTGGCATTCTGCCAAATCTTTTGTGAAGGAATCAGTATGTGGACAAAGAGATTCTACTAAAAAAACAAATTTCAATAAACTTTATTTGGTTCCCACTTATGTATTATTTCATCAATGTAAGGTTAGACACTGGGGAATTTTAAATGTGTGGAAACATGGAAGTGAAATTTGTTGGTTGTATGTATTTGTTGACTGGGAAATGTTAATATTGCAGGCATTTTGTTAGTCAATAGAAACGTTATTTAGGTTAGTTGTTATTGACTCATTTAGCCAACAGGTGGCAGCATAATTAGCATAGTACAGTGATCCCCAACTAGTAGCTCGTGAGTGACATGTTGCTCCCAACCCCTTGGATGTTGCTCCCAGTGGCCTCAAAGCAGGTGATTATTTTAATTATATCATTATTTTATCATTATTTTTCAAATTTTGGTTTCATAAAAACCAGGTGTATTGCCAAACATAGTCTCAATGTAGGTTGACAATTTACATAGGGGTTACTAAATGGCCAATCACAGCAATTATTTGGCAGGTTGAAAAAAAGGCACACGTCCATCAACTTTTTATATCTGTATAAAACGTTCCTAAATGCTAGTTGATCCAAAGGAAGGCAAAAAAAAAAAAAAACATCTCTAATTTACCACAAAGGGGGAAAAACTTCCTTCGAAGATGGCAATCGGACTAGTCCCTGGATCATTTTTGTACTATGAGCTATCTCCCATAACCCTGTATTCCACTTGCTAAAAAGCCATCCAACCCCTTCTTGAAGCTATCTAATGTATCAGCCAGTATGACAGATTCAGGGAGAGAAATCCACAATTTCACAGCTCTCACTGTAAAAAAAAACAAAAAAACCCAAAAAAAAACGGTTTCCAAATATTTAGATAGAAGCTCCTTTATTCTATTTTAAACTGAATGGGTGACCTTGGGGCGGATTTACTAAAGGATGAAGTGACGAACGATGGCGACGATTTGCCATTGTTACCGATTTCAGGGACTTCGCCGATTTACCAACGGGCGCTAGCGAAGGACATAGACGTTAGTGATGATTCGCACTCTAACACCAGGTGACTTTTCGCTCTGACGAATGGACGTTACTCTGCAAATTCACTAAAATTCGGATTTTACTGAACGTTTCCTCTTTGCCAGAATTGCCTTCGCCAGCTCAGACCAGGCAAAGTGCAATGGAGTGCATAGAACTTACTCAATCTTCAGTTACTTACATCATATATAAGTCCAAAAAATGCTGGCGTCTTTTCTTTTTTCAGGGTGATAGGCTGCAAAAGTGTGTAACTGGTTTCCCCCATAATATAACATATGGGAACATTATTTTACACTGGGCTTTTGTGTAGGGCATTATAACAACTCAATTGACTTTATTAAGGTTCCCTTGGCCTGTGTAGTTATCAGTGTACCGTATATACTCGAGTATAAGCCGATCCGAGTATAAGCCGAGGTACCTAATTTTACCTACGAAAACTGGGAAAACTTATTGACTCTAGTATAAGCCTAGACACAACTACAGCCCTGTCTCCCAGCAGCGCACATTCTGCCAAAGTGACCCCCCCAGGGATCAACCGGACTTCTTTGCAAAGTTGATGGTGACAGAGAATTGTGCAGAGAGTGCTGTGTGATATTGCCATCACTGTTAATCTTTCATATAACCAACAGAGGGTGCTGTGTGATATTGCCATCACTGTTAATCCATTATACAACCAACAGAGGGCGCTGTGTGATATTGCAGTCACTGTTATTCTGTCATATAACCAACAGAGGGCATTGTGTGATATTGCAGTCACTGTTATTCTTTGATACAACCAGCAGATGGCGCTGTGTGATATTGCAGTTACAGTTATTCTTTGATATAACCAACAGATGGCGCTGTGTGATATTGCAGTCACTGTTATTCTTTGATACAACCAACAGATGGCGCTGTGTGATATTGCAGTTACTGTTATTCTTTGATACAACCAACAGATGGCGCTGTGTGATATTGCAGTCACTGTTATTCTTTGATATAACCAACAGAGGGCATTGTGGGATATTGCAGTCTCTCCCCAAGTGAACTGTTGGTATAGGAATGATTAAAAGTGACTGCAATCTCAGCTACTGCCCTCTGACCCGAGTATAAGCCGAGGTAGACTTTTTCAGCACATTTTGGATGCTGAAAAACTCGGCTTATACTCGAGTATATACGGTAAATGTAATCTATTAGATGCAGCATGTAACATAAAGAGGTCCATTCAACTTTAAATTTCCCGACGTATGCAAATTAGCCTGAGCGCAAGACCGCTAGCGAAGTTGCACTAGGCAGAATTGAACCCTAGAGATTCTTCGCTTTGATTTGCTCGCATTGCCAAAGTAACGCCAGCAAAAATTTGGCAGCGTCCGACGCCCAGGACGAAACTTCGCTTTTTAGTAAATAAGCGTTGTCTGAGTGTTGCGATAGCTGCGAAGCCGTCGCTGGTAAATTTTTGCCCATTAGTAAATTTGCTCCCTTGTGTCTGCTGGAAGGACCTACTGGTAAATAAAGCATAAAATAAACAAACCCCAGTCTTTCTTCATTACTGAGATTCATGCCTTTTACTGACTACGTTGCCCTTCTCTGGGCCCCTCCCTTATTCAATAGTAGCTTGTTTGGGTGCTGGAGACCAAAACGGCATATTCTAGATGGGGCCTTACCAGCACTCTATAAAGTGAAAGAATAAGCCCCTTTTAATACATCCCAATCCCTTTTTAAATATACGAATTACTTTAGCTTTTCACCAATCCATAGGTAAAATTAGAGCATTTCAAACAGCATCCCTGACATTGTCAGATACTGGAGAGTCACTGGTGCGTCTGATGAGATTAGAAGAGACAATGACAGAATGATCGAAATTATTTTATTATTCTAAACAGGTAATGCATGAGAAAATGTTTTAACCTGAAGTTGAGCGGTGGAAAATAAAAACAAATGGCAATCTATTGAGAGCTGCAGTTGCAATGGATAAGGCTGCGCTGTCTGAATTTAACACAAAAGTCCCTCCTTGCTTTGGCTGCAATGACTATTACATTGGGTTGTTATATACAGGCACAATGTCAAATTCATTTTTTCACTTCACCCAGATCTTCAATGCTGTCATCATCAACCTGCCAAAAAGAAAGAAGCAAAAAAGGTCCTTTATAAATCATGTTTTCATTGCACAGCATCCAGCAACACAGTTATATTACTACACAGCTTATAATATTGTAACAGCCATAGCATGCTCTGCTACCTATTGTTTTTATTTATTATAAGATATACTGTGGTGAAGAGAATAGAGCATGATTTTGCAACTAGCCATTTTCATTATGTAACATATATAAACATTTTCTTAAATATTTTGCACATCCTGACATCTAATGCTAATTTTTGATATACACACTGGAACACAACACAATATGGTTTAAGTTTACCAAAACACTCAGAGGCCCATTTATGAAAGGTCGAATTTTTTAATTTTAAAGAGGTTTTTGAAACCCTATTTTTCTAAAATCACGAATGCCATGAATGTTATTAAAAGATCAGAATATTAAAAAGTACGATTAAAAAAAAAAATGCTGGACAATGCGCTAAAAATCAGAAATCCCTAAAATTTTGGGCAATTACTAACGAAAAACAAAAATCAGAAAACCTCTAAAAGTGCAAATTGATTAAAAATGGTTCAATAAGATCTTCTTTTTTTATAATCTCTTTTATTTTTCAAAATTAGATACATTGACAAAGAATAATGTAAATATCATTATCAGTACAGAACATTTCAACTGGTTCATATCAGTACAGCTTCATTCAGTCAATAAGATCTTCTATAGGATCTCAGCAGCTTTTACTGGGTGAATTTTTGTATTAGAGGTTTTTTTTTTGGTTTTTCCTCTTAATAGATCTCAGATTTTTATAATTTTAAAGAAATACAGAAAAAATGGATTTGTGGGAAAAAAAAAAAAAAGAAATCTGAATGTCAATAAATAGACCCATCAAAATCATTTGTGGTTTAACCCTTTCCCTGCCAGCCGTTTTGTCCTAGATGCAAACATCTACTGCCAAGCAGTTTTTAGATATTTTGCACTCTTTCACTTTAAGGGCCTTTCTTGGGGCGGTCTTTTAGTTTACCCAGGAAAACAATATATTGTTTTTTTCAGGACAACCTGAACTTTCAAAATATGCAAGAATTTTGGTGTAATTCTACTTCTGTAAAAAAATATAGGCTTCTAAGTGTCCAATAAAATGAAAAAGAACAACAAAGAACAATCACATATATCAGAAACATCATTTATTTTATGTACGAGAACACAGCCAATTTGGAAAGGTCTATGTCTCCTGAACGCGGCAATACCAAATATATATAGTTTTATGGAGATTTCTCACTTGTATAGATCAAAATCTAGAAGCAGTACAATACCAAATTTCCAAAGCACCGCTCCCCAAACGGCATACTTCTGATTTCAAGGCCAAAAATTCCACTAACAGTAGGTTTACCCTAGAAAACTACCCATTATTAGAAAGAACAGATTCTGGTGAATCAAAAATGGGTAAATATATCGTTGTACTCCAAACTACCAAGTTGCAATTGTTTCCTAAAGTTATAATGTTTTATAGAAATTGGTGAATTTTTTGAAAAATGACCTCAAAGCTTCCAATCTACAGAATCATATCTCCCACACATCATTAGGTATCAATGTAAAGCACCCCAAATATGAAAGCCTGGGGTCCACTGAACAGTTTGATGCCCAATATGTATAGGTGTACCCAAACATGTGGCATATAGGGGCCTTAAAATGTAGACACCTCATTTGAGCTATCGGTTCTGTAATTCCAGATACTGCAAAATCAACACATTTGCATCGTTTTGGGGGGGTGTAAAAGTAGAAAAAAGTAAGTTCACCCCAGAAAACCATATATTTTCGGAAAGTACACATTCCCACGAATCTAAATTGAGTATGCATGTCTTTGTACTCCAAAGTACCAAGCCGCAAACCATTCCTAAATTTGGTGATTTTGGCGAAATTTCCAAAAATCACCTCAAAATTTCTACCCTGCAGCATTGTATTACCCACATACTTTTAGGTATCAAGAGAAATCACCCCAAATATGAAAGCCTGGGGTCCACTGAACAGTTTGATGCCCAATATGTATAGGTGTACCCAAGCACATGGCATACAGGGGCCCCAAAAGGAAGACCCCCATATGGTCTGTCATTTCAGATACTGCAAAATCAACACATTTACATCATTTTGGGGGGGTCAAAAGTAGAAAAAAGTAAGTTCACCCCAGAAATCCATATATTTTCGTAAAGTACACATTCCCACAAATCTAAATTGGGTATGCATGTCTTTGTACTCCAAAGTACCAAGCCGCAAACCATTCCTAAATTTGGTAATTTTGCTGACATTTCCAAAAATCACCTCAAAATTCTACCCTGCAGCATCATATAACCCACATACTTTTAGGTATCAAGAGAAATCACCCCAAATATGAAAGCCTATGGTCCTCTGAACAGTTTGATGCCAAATATGTATAGTTGGACCCAAGCACGTGGCATACAGGGGCCCCAAAAGGAAGACCCCCCCATATGGTCTGTCATTTCAGATACTGCAAAATAAACACATTTACATAGTTTTGTGGGGGGCAAAAGTAGAAAACAGTAGGTTCACCCCAGAAAACCATATATTTTCGGAAAGTACACATTCCCACGAATCTAAATTGGGTATGCATGTCTTTGTACTCCAAAGTACCAAGCCGCAAACCATTCCTAAATTTGGTGATTTTGCTGACATTTCCAAAGATCACCTCAAAATTTCTACCCTGCAGCAGCGTATTACCCACATACTTTTAGGTATCAAGAGAAATCACCCCAAATATGAAAGCCTAGGGTCCTCTGAACAGTTTGATGCCCAATATGTATAGGTGTACCCAAGCACGTGGCATACAGGGGCCCCAAAAGGAAGACCCCCATATGGTCTGTCATTGCAGATACTGCAAAATCAACACATTTACATCGTTTTGGGGGGGGGGGGCAAAAGTAGAAAAAAAGTAGGTTCACCCCAGAAAACCATATATTTTCGGAAAGTACACATTCCCACGAATCTAAATTGGGTATGCATGTCTTTGTACTCCAAAGTACCAAGCCGCAAACCATTCCTAAATTTGGTGATTTTGCTGACATTTCCAAAGATCACCTCAAAATTTCTACCCTGCAGCAGCGTATTACCCACATACTTTTAGGTATCAAGAGAAATCACCCCAAATATGAAAGCCTAGGGTCCTCTGAACAGTTTGATGCCCAATATGTATAGGTGTACCCAAGCACGTGGCATACAGGGGCCCCAAAAGGAAGACCCCCATATGGTCTGTCATTTCAGGTACTGCAAAATCAACACATTTATATTGTTTCGGGGGCCCAAAGTAGAAAAAAAGTAGTTTCATCCCAGAAAACCATATATTTTCGGAAAGTACACATTCCCACGAATCTAAATTGGGTATGCATGTCTTTGTACTCCAAAGTACCAAGCCGCAAACCATTCCTAAATTTGGTGATTTTGCTGACATTTCCAAAAATCACCTCAAAATTTCTACCTTGCAGCATCGTATTACCCACATACTTTTAGGTATCAAGAGAAATCACCCCGAATATGAAAGCATGGGGTCCTCTGAACAGTTTGATGCCCAATATATATAGGTGTACCCAAGCACGTGGCATACAGGGGCCCCAAAACGAAGACCCCCCCATATGGTCTGTCATTTCAGGTACCGCAAAAGCAACCCATTTACATCATTTTGAGAGGGGCAAAGTTAGAAAACAGTAATTTCACCCCAGAACACCATATATTTTTTGGAAAGTACACATTCCCCGAAAACAAATTGGGTATGCATGTCTTTGTACTCCAAAGTACCATACTGCAAAGCTACGCTAAATGCTGTGGTTTTTATGACATTTCTAAAAAATCACCTAAAAATATTGTAATTGGCTGCATTTTTCTCACCCAATTTCTTACATACAATTGTAAAATACCCTAAATATTGATGCCAAGGGTCTACTGAACAGTTTGATGCCCAATATGCATAGATATACCAAAGCAGCTGGCATGTGCGGACCCCAAATACAAATAGCGCATATGAATTTTCTCGGCTGCCGATTCGCCTTCTGTGAACAAAGACCTTTGACTGCGCATTGTGTGCCACAAGACCCTCCTAACGGCACATGGACCCCCAAAACCATATATATTTGGAAAGTACACATTCTGACTAACCCAAATTTGCTAAAAATGTGTTTGTACTCCAAATGATCAAAGAGCAAATGACGCTAAAAAAATGTAAGGAACAACAATGAAAGCATAAAAATCCCAAAAATCAAATACAATTAGGCAAATCAATAAAATAACAAAATAACTGATCCAACGGTGTGGTTAGTGGTCAAAATGCTTGATCCACTAGTCACACTGGTAAAGCAACAGTTTTTTAGGGAATAACAAGAACGAAACTGGTAAACTGAAGAACTAAAAAAAAAAAAAAACTAACAAAGATCCTATAAGTGTGTGTTTGTGTATACATGTGTGTGTTTGTGTATACATGTGTGTACAGCTCTGACAAGTGTATAAGAGTGTGTATATCTGTATGTGACTCTGTAAAATACATAAAAAGCCAGTAAATTAAAAAAAAAATCTACCTTTAGTTATATGTGTGCTGTGTATGTGTAAATGCATGTATGTATGTGTGATTGCATGTATGTGTGTGTGTAA